>NW_024057919.1:0-78249 GCF_016432855.1 Salvelinus namaycush | reverse complement strand
CCTTGGGGTGGTCAGTGTTATTACAGCAGTAGACTCTTACCTTGGGTGGTCAGTGTTATTAGAGCAGTAGTATATTACCTTGGGTGGTCAGTGTTATTATAGATCAGTAGTCTCTTACCTTGGGGTGGTCATGTTATTATAGAGCAGTAGTTCTTACCTTGGGTGGTCACTGTTATTATAGAGCAGTAGTATCTTACCTTGGGGTGGTCATGTTATTATAGAGCAGTAGTCTCTTACCTTGGGGTGGTCAGTGTTAATAGAGCAGTAGTCTCTTACCTTGGGGTGGTCAGTGTTATTATAGAGCATAGTATCTTACCTTGGGGTGGTCAGTGTTATTATAGAGCAGTAGTATCTTACCTTGGGGTGGCAGTGTTTTATAGAGCAGTAGTATCTTACCTTGGGTGTCAGTGTTATTATAGAGCAGTAGTATCTTACCTTGGGTGTCAGTGTTATTATAGAGCATATATCTTACCTTGGGTGGTCAGTGTTATTATAGAGCAGTAGTATCTTACCTTGGGGTGGGCAGTGTTTTAGAGCAGTAGTCTCTTACCTTGGGGTGGGCAGTGTGTTTTATAGAAGTAGTCTCTTACCTTGGGTGGTCAGTGTTTTATAGAGCAGTAGTTCTTACCTTGGGGTGGTCAGTGTTATTATAGAGCAGTAGTCTCTTACCTTGGGGTGGTCAGTGTTATTATAGAGCAGTAGTCTCTTACCTTGGGTGGTCAGTGTTTTTAGAGCAGTAGTCTCTTACCTTGGGGTGGTCAGTGTTATTATAGAGCAGTAGTCTCTTACCTTGGGGTGGTCAGTGTTATTATAGAGCAGTAGTCTCTTACCTTGGGGTGGTCAGTGTTATTAGAGCAGTAGTCTCTTACCTTGGGGTGGTCAGTGTTATTATAGAGCAGTAGTCTCTTACCTTGGGTGGTCAGTGTTATTATAGAGCAGTAGTCTCTTACCTTGGGGTGGTCAGTGTTATTATAGAGCAGTATTCTTACCTTGGGGTGGTCAGTGTTATTATAGAGCAGTAGTCTCTTACCTTGGGTGGTCAGTGTTATTATAGAGCAGTAGTCTCTTACCTTGGGGTGGTCAGTGTTATTATAGAGCAGTAGTATCTTACCTTGGGGTGGTCAGTGTTATTATAGAGCAGTAGTATCTTACCTTGGGATGGTCAGTGTTATTATAGAGCAGTAGTATCTTACCTTGGGGTGGTCAGTGTTATTATAGAGCAGTAGTATCTTACCTTGGGTGGTCAGTGTTATTATAGAGCAGTAGTCTCTTACCTTGGGTGGTCAGTGTTATTATAGAAGCAGTATTTCTACCTTGGGGTGGTCAGTGTTATTATAGAGCAGTAGTATCTTACCTTGGGGTGGGCAGTGTTTTAGAGCAGTAGTCTCTTACCTTGGGTGGGCAGTGTTAGAGCAGTATCTCTTACCTTGGGTGGCAGTGTTATTATAGAGCAGTAGTATCTTACCTTGGGGTGGTCAGTGTTATTATAGAGCAGTAGTATCTTACCTTGGGGTGGTAAGTGTTATTATAGAGCAGTAGTCTCTTACCTTGGGGTGGTCAGTGTTATTATAGAGCAGTAGTCCTCTTACCTTGGGTGGTCAGTGTTATTATAGAGCAGTAGTCTCTTAACCGTGGGGTGGTAAGTGTTTTTAGAGCAGTAGTATCTTACCTTGGGGTGGGCAGTGTTATTATAGAGCAGTAGTCTCTTACCTTGGGGTGGTCAGTGTTATTATAGAGCAGTAGTCTCTTACCTTGGGGTGGTCAGTGTTATTAGAGCAGTAGTCTCTACCTTGGGTGGTCAGTGTTATTATAGATCAGTAGTCTCTTACCTTGGAGTGGTCAGTGTTATTATAGAGCAGTAGTCTCTTACCTTGGGGTGGTCACTGTTATTATAGAGCAGTATTATCTTACCTTGGGGTGGTCACTGTTATTATAGAGCAGTAGTATCTTACCTTGGGGTGGTCAGTGTTTTTAGAGCAGTAGTCTCTTACCTTGGGGTGGTCAGTGTTTAATATAGAGCACTAGTAACTTACCTTGGGGTGGTCAGTGTTATTATAGAGCAGTAGTATCTTACCTTGGTGTGGTCAGTGTTATTATAGAGCAGTAGTATCTTACCTTGGGGTGGGCAGTGTTATTATAGAGCAATAGTATCTTACCTTGAGGTTGTCAGTGTTATTATAGAGCAGTAGTCTCTTACCTTGGGTGGTCAGTGTTATTATAGAGCAGTATTATCTTACCTTGGGGTGGTCAGTGTTATTATAGAGCAGTAGTATCTTACCTTGGGGTGGGCAGTGTGTTTAGAGCAGTAGTCTCTTACCTTTGGGTGGGCAGTGTGTTTAGAGCAGTAGTCTCTTACCTTGGGGTGGTCAGTGTTTATTATAGAGCAGTAGTGTCTTACCTTGGGGTGGTCAGTGTTATTATAGAGCCGTAGTCTCTTACCTTCGGGGTGGTCAGTGTTATTATAGAGCAGTAGTCTCTTACCGTGGGGTGGTAAGTGTTTTTAGAGCAGTAGTATCTTACCTTGGGGTGGGCAGTGTTATTATAGAGCAGTAGTCTCTTACCTTGGGGTGGTCAGTGTTATTATAGAGCAGTAGTCTCTTACCTTGGGGTGGTCAGTGTTATTAGAGCAGTAGTCTCTTACCTTGGGGTGGTCAGTGTTATTATAGATCAGTAGTCTCTTACCTTGGAGTGGTCAGTGTTATTATAGAGCAGTAGTCTCTTACCCTTGGGTGGTCACTGTTATTATAGAGCAGTATTATCTTACCTTGGGGTGGTCACTGTTATTATAGAGCAGTAGTATCTTACCTTGGGGTGGTCAGTGTTTTTAGAGCAGTAGTCTCTTACCTTGGGGTGGTCAGTGTTATTATAGAGCACTAGTATCTACCTTGGGGTGGTCAGTGTTATTATAGAGCAGTAGTATCTTACCTTGGTGTGGTCAGTGTTATTATAGAGCAGTAGTATCTTACCTTGGGGTGGGCAGTGTTATTATAGAGCAATAGTATCTTACCTTGAGGTTGTCAGTGTTATTATAGAGCAGTAGTCTCTTACCTTGGGGTGGTCAGTGTTATTATAGAGCAGTATTATCTTACCTTGGGGTGGTCAGTGTTATTATAGAGCAGTAGTATCTTACCTTGGGGTGGGCAGTGTGTTTAGAGCAGTAGTCTCTTACCTTTGGGTGGGCAGTGTGTTTAGAGCAGTAGTCTCTTACCTTGGGGTGGGCAGTGTTATTATAGATCAGTAGTATCTTACCTTGGGGTGGTCAGTGTTATTATAGAGCAGTAGTATCTTACCTTGGGGTGGTAAGTGTTATTATAGAGCAGTAGTCTCTTACCTTGGGTGGTCAGTGTTATTATAGAGCAGTAGTCTCTTACCTTGGGGTGGTCAGTGTTATTATAGAGCAGTAGTCTCTTACCGTGGGGTGGTAAGTGTTTTTAGAGCAGTAGTATCTTACCTTGGGGTGGGCAGTGTTATTATAGAGCAGTAGTCTCTTACCTTGGGTGGTCAGTGTTATTATAGAGCAGTAGTCTCTTACCTTGGGGTGGTCAGTGTTATTAGAGCAGTAGTCTCTTACCTTGGGGTGGTCAGTGTTATTATAGATCAGTAGTCTCTTACCTTGGAGTGGTCAGTGTTATTATAGAGCAGTAGTCTCTTACCTTGGGGTGGTCACTGTTATTATAGAGCAGTATTATCTTACCTTGGGGTGGTCACTGTTATTATAGAGCAGTAGTATCTTACCTTGGGGTGGTCAGTGTTTTTAGAGCAGTAGTCTCTTACCTTGGGGTGGTCAGTGTTAATATAGAGCACTAGTATCTTACCTTGGGGTGGTCAGTGTTATTATAGAGCAGTATATCTTACCTTGGTGTGGTCAGTGTTATTATAGAGCAGTAGTATCTTACCTTGGGGTGGGCAGTGTTATTATAGAGCAATAGTATCTTACCTTGAGGTTGTCAGTGTTATTATAGAGGCAGTAGTCTCTTACCTTGGGGTGGTCAGTGTTATTATAGAGCAAGTATTATCTTACCTTGGGGTGGTCAGTGTTATTATAGAGCAGTAGTATCTTACCTTGGGGTGGGCAGTGTGTTTAGAGCAGTAGTCTCTTACCTTGGTGTGGTCAGTGTTATTATAGAGCAGTAGTATCTTACCTTGGGGTGGGCAGTGTTATTATAGAGCAATAGTATCTTACCTTGAGGTTGTCAGTGTTATTATAGAGCAGTAGTCTCTTACCTTGGGGTGGTCAGTGTTATTATAGAGCAGTATTATCTTACCTTGGGTGGTCAGTGTTATTATAGAGCAGTAGTATCTTACCTTGGGGTGGGCAGTGTGTTTAGAGCAGTAGTCTCTTACCTTTGGGTGGGCAGTGTGTTTAGAGCAGTAGTCTCTTACCTTGGGGTGGTCAGTGTTATTATAGAGCAGTAGTGTCTTACCTTGGGGTGGTCAGTGTTATTATAGAGCAGTAGTCTCTTACCTTGGGGTGGTCAGTGTTATTATAGAGCAGTAGTCTCTTACCGTGGGGTGGTAAGTGTTTTTAGAGCAGTAGTATCTTACCTTGGGGTGGGCAGTGTTATTATAGAGCAGTAGTCTCTTACCTTGGGGTGGTCAGTGTTATTATAGAGCAGTAGTCTCTTACCTTGGGGTGGTCAGTGTTATTAGAGCAGTAGTCTCTTACCTTGGGGTGGTCAGTGTTATTATAGATCAGTAGTCTCTTACCTTGGAGTGGTCAGTGTTATTATAGAGCAGTAGTCTCTTACCTTGGGGTGGTCACTGTTATTATAGAGCAGTATTATCTTACCTTGGGGTGGTCACTGTTATTATAGAGCAGTAGTATCTTACCTTGGGGTGGTCAGTGTTTTTAGATCAGTAGTCTCTTACCTTGGGGTGGTCAGTGTTATTATAGAGCACTAGTATCTTACCTTGGGGTGGTCAGTGTTATTATAGAGCAGTAGTATCTTACCTTGGTGTGGTCAGTGTTATTATAGAGCAGTAGTATCTTACCTTGGGGTGGGCAGTGTTATTATAGAGCAATAGTATCTTACCTTGAGGTTGTCAGTGTTATTATAGAGCAGTAGTCTCTTACCTTGGGGTGGTCAGTGTTATTATAGAGCAGTATTATCTTACCTTGGGGTGGTCAGTGTTATTATAGAGCAGTAGTATCTTACCTTGGGGTGGGCAGTGTGTTTAGAGCAGTAGTCTCTTACCTTTGGGTGGGCAGTGTGTTTAGAGCAGTAGTCTCTTACCTTGGGGTGGGCAGTGTTATTATAGATCAGTAGTATCTTACCTTGGGGTGGTCAGTGTTATTATAGAGCAGTAGTATCTTACCTTGGGGTGGTAAGTGTTATTATAGAGCAGTAGTCTCTTACCTTGGGGTGGTCAGTGTTATTATAGAGCAGTAGTCTCTTACCTTGGGGTGGTCAGTGTTATTATAGAGCAGTAGTCTCTTACCGTGGGGTGGTAAGTGTTTTTAGAGCAGTAGTATCTTACCTTGGGGTGGGCAGTGTTATTATAGAGCAGTAGTCTCTTACCTTGGGGTGGTCAGTGTTATTATAGAGCAGTAGTCTCTTACCTTGGGGTGGTCAGTGTTATTAGAGCAGTAGTCTCTTACCTTGGGGTGGTCAGTGTTATTATAGATCAGTAGTCTCTTACCTTGGAGTGGTCAGTGTTATTATAGAGCAGTAGTCTCTTACCTTGGGGTGGTCACTGTTATTATAGAGCAGTATTATCTTACCTTGGGGTGGTCACTGTTATTATAGAGCAGTAGTATCTTACCTTGGGGTGGTCAGTGTTTTTAGAGCAGTAGTCTCTTACCTTGGGGTGGTCAGTGTTAATATAGAGCACTAGTATCTTACCTTGGGGTGGTCAGTGTTATTATAGAGCAGTAGTATCTTACCTTGGTGTGGTCAGTGTTATTATAGAGCAGTAGTATCTTACCTTGGGGTGGGCAGTGTTATTATAGAGCAATAGTATCTTACCTTGAGGTTGTCAGTGTTATTATAGAGCAGTAGTCTCTTACCTTGGGGTGGTCAGTGTTATTATAGAGCAGTATTATCTTACCTTGGGGTGGTCAGTGTTATTATAGAGCAGTAGTATCTTACCTTGGGGTGGGCAGTGTGTTTAGAGCAGTAGTCTCTTACCTTGGTGTGGTCAGTGTTATTATAGAGCAGTAGTATCTTACCTTGGGGTGGGCAGTGTTATTATAGAGCAATAGTATCTTACCTTGAGGTTGTCAGTGTTATTATAGAGCAGTAGTCTCTTACCTTGGGGTGGTCAGTGTTATTATAGAGCAGTATTATCTTACCTTGGGGTGGTCAGTGTTATTATAGAGCAGTAGTATCTTACCTTGGGGTGGGCAGTGTGTTTAGAGCAGTAGTCTCTTACCTTTGGGTGGGCAGTGTGTTTAGAGCAGTAGTCTCTTACCTTGGGGTGGTCAGTGTTATTATAGAGCAGTAGTGTCTTACCTTGGGGTGGTCAGTGTTATTATAGAGCAGTAGTCTCTTACCTTGGGGTGGTCAGTGTTATTATAGAGCAGTAGTCTCTTACCGTGGGGTGGTAAGTGTTTTTAGAGCAGTAGTATCTTACCTTGGGGTGGGCAGTGTTATTATAGAGCAGTAGTCTCTTACCTTGGGGTGGTCAGTGTTATTATAGAGCAGTAGTCTCTTACCTTGGGGTGGTCAGTGTTATTAGAGCAGTAGTCTCTTACCTTGGGGTGGTCAGTGTTATTATAGATCAGTAGTCTCTTACCTTGGAGTGGTCAGTGTTATTATAGAGCAGTAGTCTCTTACCTTGGGGTGGTCACTGTTATTATAGAGCAGTATTATCTTACCTTGGGGTGGTCACTGTTATTATAGAGCAGTAGTATCTTACCTTGGGGTGGTCAGTGTTTTTAGATCAGTAGTCTCTTACCTTGGGGTGGTCAGTGTTATTATAGAGCACTAGTATCTTACCTTGGGGTGGTCAGTGTTATTATAGAGCAGTAGTATCTTACCTTGGTGTGGTCAGTGTTATTATAGAGCAGTAGTATCTTACCTTGGGGTGGGCAGTGTTATTATAGAGCAATAGTATCTTACCTTGAGGTTGTCAGTGTTATTATAGAGCAGTAGTCTCTTACCTTGGGGTGGTCAGTGTTATTATAGAGCAGTATTATCTTACCTTGGGGTGGTCAGTGTTATTATAGAGCAGTAGTATCTTACCTTGGGGTGGGCAGTGTGTTTAGAGCAGTAGTCTCTTACCTTTGGGTGGGCAGTGTGTTTAGAGCAGTAGTCTCTTACCTTGGGGTGGGCAGTGTTATTATAGATCAGTAGTATCTTACCTTGGGGTGGTCAGTGTTATTATAGAGCAGTAGTATCTTACCTTGGGGTGGTAAGTGTTATTATAGAGCAGTAGTCTCTTACCTTGGGGTGGTCAGTGTTATTATAGAGCAGTAGTCTCTTACCTTGGGGTGGTCAGTGTTATTATAGAGCAGTAGTCTCTTACCGTGGGGTGGTAAGTGTTTTTAGAGCAGTAGTATCTTACCTTGGGGTGGGCAGTGTTATTATAGAGCAGTAGTCTCTTACCTTGGGGTGGTCAGTGTTATTATAGAGCAGTAGTCTCTTACCTTGGGGTGGTCAGTGTTATTAGAGCAGTAGTCTCTTACCTTGGGGTGGTCAGTGTTATTATAGATCAGTAGTCTCTTACCTTGGAGTGGTCAGTGTTATTATAGAGCAGTAGTCTCTTACCTTGGGGTGGTCACTGTTATTATAGAGCAGTATTATCTTACCTTGGGGTGGTCACTGTTATTATAGAGCAGTAGTATCTTACCTTGGGGTGGTCAGTGTTTTTAGAGCAGTAGTCTCTTACCTTGGGGTGGTCAGTGTTAATATAGAGCACTAGTATCTTACCTTGGGGTGGTCAGTGTTATTATAGAGCAGTAGTATCTTACCTTGGTGTGGTCAGTGTTATTATAGAGCAGTAGTATCTTACCTTGGGGTGGGCAGTGTTATTATAGAGCAATAGTATCTTACCTTGAGGTTGTCAGTGTTATTATAGAGCAGTAGTCTCTTACCTTGGGGTGGTCAGTGTTATTATAGAGCAGTATTATCTTACCTTGGGGTGGTCAGTGTTATTATAGAGCAGTAGTATCTTACCTTGGGGTGGGCAGTGTGTTTAGAGCAGTAGTCTCTTACCTTGGTGTGGTCAGTGTTATTATAGAGCAGTAGTATCTTACCTTGGGGTGGGCAGTGTTATTATAGAGCAATAGTATCTTACCTTGAGGTTGTCAGTGTTATTATAGAGCAGTAGTCTCTTACCTTGGGGTGGTCAGTGTTATTATAGAGCAGTATTATCTTACCTTGGGGTGGTCAGTGTTATTATAGAGCAGTAGTATCTTACCTTGGGGTGGGCAGTGTGTTTAGAGCAGTAGTCTCTTACCTTTGGGTGGGCAGTGTGTTTAGAGCAGTAGTGTCTTACCTTGGGGTGGGCAGTGGGTGCTGTCCACCCATTTCCAGGTCCCCTCAGTAACCAAGTCAGTCAGATCAATCCAGACATGACTGAATAATTCAATCCCATTGATAAATGCCTGTTGTAGTGACTGAAATCAATATTGTTTATACAGTCTCCACTTCTATTTTCTCTCTCTAACCACTATGTGGCAATATCAGAGAGAGAGAGAGAGAGAGAGAGAGAGAGAGAGAGAGAGAGAGAGAGAGAGAGAGAGAGAGAGAGAGAGAGAGAGAGAGAGAGAGAGAGAGAGAGAGAGAGAGAGAGAGAGAGAGAGAGAGAGAGAGAGAGAGAGAGAGAGAGAGAGAGAGAGAGAGAGAGAGAGAGAGAGAGAGAGAGAGAGAGAGAGAGAGAGAGAGAGAGAGAGAGAGAGAGTTTTTATAAAACCTTTATTTTATACTCAAGTGTTAACATAAATAATGACACACTGCCTTTTCAGAAATGAAACAACAAATGTAATTCCTAAACAAAATAAATACAAATACAAAAGAACATATACATTCAACTTATTTCATCAACAAAAAATAATTTCCCCTCCTCTACAAAACAAAGCGCTCCTTCGTAGGCCCACTTCTCCTCAAACAATGGGAGATCTTTTACAGCTGAGAAGAACTCAAAATCCACTTTTATTCTTGCTTTCACTAATCCTTTAAAAACACATCTTACATCCTGCCCATATCCCGTTTCTATCTTATGTTTCCTACTCAGAAAAATTGACATCTTAGCTTGTCCCAAAATAAAATTTAACAGTTGACATTTTCTTTTCTGTTGCTTACTATATTGAAACCCCAAAATAAAAACAGTGTTATTGAAAATCTCCCCTACAGCTTTAAACAAAGATTCCAGCATTTCCAGTAGAGGTTTTATCCTCTCACACTCCATTAAACAGTGAAAAATGGTTTCTCTTATATTACAAAAAGGACATCCATCTCTAACATCTGAGTTAATAACAGATACAAAAGCATTAACTGCAATGATTCCATGTAAAACCCTCCATTGCATATCACCAGTACCCTTTTGTAACGGTGGTTTGTACAGTGCTCTCCATGCTGGCTTTACCTTGTCATCAATTCCCAATTTTACCCTCCATGGAGTGTCTTTTCTATTTTTCAATTTATCTTTATTCAACACCTTAACACACCCCCTATACAAGTCCTTCCCATTCACCTCATCCAAACCCACCTCCTCCAACCCTCTCAAATCCAGCAATAACGCCTTTCTTTCTGACTCTGGGATATTTGGTGTAATCCCTAGTCTTGGAAATGAGACGTCTTCATCTTGTACCTTCTTCTTGTGGCTATTAAGCATACCCCACTCTTCCGCTGACAGAGCCTTCCTGCAGCTTCCCAGCATTTGTCCGACAATCCTTTCCGACCTCACCCCCAAATGTTCAGCCACCCGTCTTCCATCCATTAAGGCGGGCCCAGCTATGGCCATTAACTGTTTTAAGGTGATGATTTTGCCCTTCACCAGAATCTTGGAGAAATGTGGAACAGCTGCAGTTGTACAATCCAGTCTTGCCCCATACACCAGAGGTTCCTCCAACAGCCAATGCACTGACTCCGCTGAAGTTCGTCTGGACACCTTCATTATGCTCCACACTCTTAGAAGACCTCTGTAAAACGGAGGTACTCCCTCCCTAGAAATCTGGCTACTATCAACCAGAAATAAAGCCTTCTTTAAACCTAATCCTCCAACCCTCTGTAATACAAGACCTGCCACCCCTCTCCACACCACATTTTCCGGTCCATAAAGCAACCTTTGAATAAACTGAAACCGGAAAGCAGCAGCCCTACTAGCAAGATGTACAAGACCTTGTCCCCCCTCCTCTTTTGACAAATACAAAACACTTTGTGGAACCCAGTGATATTTATCCCAAAAGAAATCCACAATAATTGCCTGTATCTTAGCTAGAAGGCCAGATGGTGGTTCTAAAACTGACAACCGATGCCATAGTGCAGAGGCAATCACATTGTTAACTATAATAGTTCTCCCCCTATATGACATACGAGATAGCAACCAACGCCATCTCCTCATCCTCCCTTCCACCATTTCAACCACCCCAATCCAATTTTTTTCCATAATCCCCTCATCTCCTAGGTACACTCCAAGATACTTAAAACCTCCCTTACACCATTCCAGCCCCCCTGGCAAAGCCATGATGCCTCCAGACCATTCTCCAATCTGTATAGCACAACTCTTTTCCCAATTTACCTTTGCAGAGGATATTCCCCTAAAACGATCAACCATTAGACTCAAACTATCCACCTCCGCTTGATTTTTCACTAAAAAAACTACATCATCAGCATAGGCTGAGAGACGAATAGGAGGAATATCCTCTGAAAGGTACACCCCTTCAATGCGACTTCTAATGCTATTTAGTAGTGGCTCTATAGCAATGGCATATAACATCCCTGATAAAGAACATCCCTGCCTAATACCTCTACACACTTTAAAAGGAGCACTCAAACCACCGTTAACTTTCAATACACTTTCAATGTCACCATATATCACCTTTATCATGGCAATAAAACCAGAGCTGAACCCAAACGCCTCAAACGTGTGCCATAAATATTGATGTTCAACTCGGTCAAATGCCTTTTCCTGATCAATTGAAATTAGACCAGCATCCAACCCAATAGCCCTAGAGACGTCCAAAAATCACGAATCAGAGAAATGTTATCCCCTATCTGCCTGCCAGGAACACAGTAGGACTGGTCCGTATGTATGATTTGCCCCATCACCTCCCTCAGCCTGTTGGACAAAGCCTTGGACAGGATCTTATAATCAGTGCACAATAAAGCCACCGGCCTCCAGTTCTTCACCTCCCTAGGGTCACCCTTTTTGGGCAGTAGGGTAAGGACAGCCCTTCTGCAGCTTATTGGTAGTAACCCTCCGGTTAAACTATCATTAACTACTGCTAGCCAATCCTCTCCCAACATAGTCCAAAAAGACTTAAAAAAGTCAACGGGAAGCCCATCAATGCCTGGTGCCCTTCCATTTTCCATGCCTTTTAATGCAGTGTATAACTCCTGCAAAGACAATGGTTGCTCAAGCTCAACCTGAGCTTCTGCAGCCACCTGTGGGAGCCCATCAAGGAACTGCTGTGTCACTGTTTTATCCTCTTTGTACTCACACTTGTAGAGCTCAGCATAGAACTCTACTGCCCTCTTTCTAATTTCAATAGGGCTAGTGAGCTCTTGTCCAACAGCTGATTTGAGACAATGAATAATTTTTCTTTGTCCATTCTTTTTCTCTAAACCAAAGAACAATTTGGATGAGGCATCCATTTCAGAGATTCCCTGAAACTTACTTCTCACCAATGCCCCCTGTGCTCTGATACCCAGCAGGTCTGCCAATGCAACTTTTTTCCTCTTGAGGGCCTGTGTATGGCCTCGATCTCCTGTGGTCTCAACCAACGTCATGAGTTCCACTATTTCAAACTCTAGGGCTTTCATTGATCTGGTGATATCCTTGGTGACATTCCTCGTGTATTGATTACAGAATTGTTGAATCTGGATTTTCCCTATATCCCACCACTGTTGAATGGATACAAAACTGGCCTTTTGAGACCTCCACCTCTCCCAGAAAAAACTAAAACATTTCCTGAAGTGAGCATCACTCAATAAAGTTATATTAAAATGCCAGTATGCACTTTTGGGTTTTACATCGTTAATGAACACCACCTCTGTTATTAAACAATGATCAGAAAATCCCACTGGGGTTATCACACTTGATTTACAGACCTGAGATTGATGCTCAAAACAATAAAACCTATCTAACCTGGCCATAGAGATGTTGTTCTCTCTCACATGCGCCCAGGTGTACTGCCTTATGCCTCCATGTTGACTCCGCCAAATATCACACAGTTCATGTGTTACAATGAGGCGTTTTAAAAAAGTCCTTGAGGCTATATGAGGTTCTTGGTGATTTCTATCTAAATCGCTGACTGTGCAGTTAAAATCCCCAGCAATAAATAAATAATCTTCATTGTTACATTTCTCAATGGTATTTGATAATGTCTCTAAAAAACATACCCTCTCAACTGCCACCACTGGGGCATATACATTTATCAGACACATAGTGATGTTTTCATACCTTGCTCTAACTTTTAATAACCTCCCCTCAACTACCTCTTCAACCTCATATGACAAAGGCAAAAACCCTCTTGAGAACAATATAGCCACACCCCCGCTTTTTGAGTTTTTATGACTACACACCACTGTCCCCCCCCCACTCCTGTTGCCACATAACTTCATTTTCCAAATTACTATGCGTTTCTTGTAGAAAATTTATGTCACTTCCCTTTCCCCTAATTAACTCATACACTATGGCTCTTTTTTTACCATCTCTTGCCCCATTTACGTTTAAAGAAGAAATCTTAAAACTGCTCATGAATGAAAAAAATATACAGAGGAAGATACAGACACCACATCTCTTTACAGAGTTAAAGCTGCAACTGAACTCTTTCATTTTCTTTAGAATTTACATCACTTATCACTCTCGTGACCACTTTCTTGAGTCTAGCAATTTCAGGGCTTGTCAAACCTCCCCCTGTAATTTTTGACATCAGAAACTTTGCTGATTCAATAAACAATTCACTTTCAGGGAAGAAATCAGTTATATTGTAATCCTGCATATATTTCTTCCCTTTTGTCAACTTCAGAAATTGACGTACCTTCTTAATCCCATACCTCCCTTCCACCCCATTTATCTCGCTATTTTGTTGTGACGCGTCAGATGACTCACTCTCACTATCCTCTCCAGAAGAAAACTCCACCATCTCTTCAACCTTTTCATCTTCAACTAATTTATCAATCTCTACCTTCCTCTTAGAATTAGATCCTTCACCACCCCCTACATTCTTCCTCTTACTCCTCGGTACCTTGAAAACAGCTGCTTCCTTTTCCGTTATTTCAATCTCCTCTTTATCTCCAATTTCATTTTCCAGCACCACCTCAGCGACGGCAGTCGCAATCTCACCGACTGTTTCCCCTCCCTCTTTGTTCTGATCTACCACAATTGCCCCCGTATCCACAATGCCTTCCTCTCCTACTTTTCCAACCACATCTGCCCACCTTCTCCCTTCCCCTGCACCCTTAGCATGTTCATCCCTTCGCATTGATGCGTTAGCTGCACCATCACTATAGCTACTACCGGGCTCTGCGCGCTCATTCTCGGGACAACTACGCACCAAATGCCCCTCTCTTCCACAACCAAAACATTTCATTGATTCAGTAGAAGCGTAGAAGACATAATCAAATCCATCAATCTTAAAACTGAACGCTAAATTCAGTTCATCAACGTCCTTTTTTAAGATCATATGCACTTGTCTCCTATGAGACACGACATGTTTCAGCAACGGAGATTTGCATCCAAAAATAACCTTCTTTATTGTAGATACGATTTGACCATGACGAGATAACTCTCGCTCCAACACTTCATCTCTAACAAATGGGGGTACGTTAGACAATATAACTTTCTTTGCCGGATTCATAAGCGGAAATACCGGCGTCTGTGTCTCCCGCAACACAACACCCCTCTCAACCATCTTATCCACCTTTTCAATGGAATCTAAGAATATCACTACTGCGCTATTCATCCTTGAGGCTGATTTGATGCTATCATACCCAATGATAGCACCCACAGCCAAGCTACATTCTTCCACTGAACACCCAGCCGCGGCAGGGATTTTCACTCCATGCCGCCTACTAAGTTTTTCAAACTCCAAACTTCCACGAGTGGCCATTGCAACCAGCCCCACCCGCTGGTTGTGCCCTCGCGAAAAACCAACCTCAACGATCCCACCACCCCTATACGTGCTTAGTGATAGTTAGACAAGATACCCTTAAAACAACTAAACTAATCAATATATATATATATACATACCAAAACCCAATAGAGTGAAAAGAATTCCAGTCGCTCTCACAATCACTCCTGCTTGACGACTTACTCCCAGCATGCACTCCGACGAGAGAGAGAGAGAGAGAGAGAGAGAGAGAGAGAGAGAGAGAGAGAGAGAGAGAGAGAGAGAGAGAGAGAGAGAGAGAGAGAGAGAGAGAGAGAGAGAGAGAGAGAGAGAGAGAGAGAGAGAGAGAGAGAGAGAGAGAGAGAGAGAGAGAGAGAGAGAGAGAGAGAAACTGTCTTGTCTAAAAGATTACGTCCCAAATGGTATCCTATTTCCCTATGAAGTGACTGTATAGAGAATAGGGTGCCATTTGGAACATTTCTCAAGAGTCTCCTTCTTATTGGTGGATAGAGCCTTGAAACCATCATGACACTTACAGCCTTCTTATTGGTGGATAGAGCCTTGAAACATCCAGCTGTTGGACACAGACAGAAAACAGAGAAGTACAGTTAATACTGTAAGTAAAAGTAAGTTAGAATCACAGATATTACAATAAGAGGTCGGACAGACTGAATAGTGGATTCATTGATTGATTGGGGTAATCATTGATTTTCGGTACTGTTAGTTAAGATGGCCAACTACGTCAACAAACAGGTGATTGAATTAAACAAGATTAACAAAGAAAACCGGAACAGAACAATGAGGAGCGTGAAGACTGAGACCCATCGCTCAGGTAAGGACAAATAACTGTATCTTTTTGAGTGTTCTGTCTTCTGGGTGGTTCAGTTTGTACGGAACGTGGAGTTTTCAACATGCTGGGTCACGTACACTAAAATGCATGTGTTTTGTTTCCCTTCAGTACCTGTAACTATTTAAATAACCGTTTTAAAAAACAACAAATTGGACTCCCCACCACTGTTTTTGGTAAACCGCTGAGGGGCTGGAGAAATGTAACCACTCTCAAGTTCATAGACAGAAGAGCTATGTATGCTCAGTGTAAGCTTGTTTACTCTGGAATTGTAAATTATGCAATTGTACAAACTCTGTATTGCCTTAAAGCTACAGTACATTTTTGGGCGACCTGACCAAATTCACATAGAAATGTTATAGATCTTTCGTTCCCATCGAAAGCAAGTCTAAGAAGCGGTAGATCTGTTCTATGTGTGCTATTTCTATGCTTCCCTTTCTGAAGTTGCATATTTGCATCTTTTACTTTCGGTTTTATACAGCAACTTCAAACAGCTGAATATACTATATTTATTTTACACAATGACTGTTACGGCTGTCCTCGCTGACAGAAGGTGGGGACCAAAACGCAGAGTGGTTAGTGTTCATTCTTTTAATGAAAATCAACAAAACACTTCAAAATACAAAAAACAACCAACATGACAAAACCGAAACCGTCCTGTGTGGCAACAAAACCTCCACAGGAACAAACACCCACAAAACACAAGTGAAACCCTGGCTGCCTAAGTATGATTCTCAATCAGGGACAACGATTGACAACTGTCTCTGATTGAGAATCATACCAGGCCGAACACAAAATCCCAACATAGAAAATCAACCATAGACAACCCACCCAACTCACGCCCTGACCAACTAAAATAAATACAAAACAAAGGAAAACAGGTCAGGAACGTGACAGAACCCCCCCCTTAAGGTGCGAACTCCGGGCGCACCAGCACAAAGTCTAGTGGAGGGTCTGGGTGGGCGTCTGTCCACGGTGGCGGCTCTGGCGCTGGTCGTGGTCCCCACCCCACCATAGTCAACCCCCGCTTCCGTGGCCTCCTCCCAATATCCACCCTCCATGTCAATCCCACTATTCCAAAGGGCAGTAACAGACTGAGGGGCAGCACCGGACTGAGGGGCGGATCCTAGCTGGCTGGCTCTGGCGGATCCTGGCTGGCTGGCTCTGGCGGATCCTGGCTGGCTGGCTCTGGCGGATCCTGGCTGGCTGGCTCTGGCGGATCCTGGCTGGCTGGCTCTGGCGGATCCTGGCTGGCGGAAGGCTCTGGCGGATCCTGGCTGGCGGAAGGCTCTGGCGGATCCTGGCTGGCGGAAGGCTCTGGCGGATCCTGGCTGGCGGAAGGCTCTGGCGGATCCTGGCTGGCGGAAGGCTCTGGCGGATCCTGGCTGGCTGGCTCCGGCAGCTCCTGGCTGGCTGGCTCCGGCAGCTCCTGGCTTGCTGGCTCTGGCTGGTCCTGGCTGGACGGCTCTGGCTGGTCCTGGCTGGACGGCTCTGGCTGGTCCTGGCTGGACGGCTCTGGCTGGTCCTGGCTGGACGGCTCTGGCTGGTCCTGGCTGGACGGCTCTGGCTGGTCCTGGCTGGACGGCTCTGGCTGGTCCTGGCTGGACGGCTCTGGCTGGTCCTGGCTGGACGGCTCTGGCTGGTCCTGGCTGGACGGCTCTGGCATGTCCTGGCTGGACGGCTCTGGCTGGTCCTGGCTGGGCGGCACTGGCTGGTCCTGGCTGGACGGCTCTGAAGGCTCGGGACAGACGGGCAGCGCTGGGCAGGCAGACAGTTAAGACCACGCTGGGCAGGCAAGCAGCGCAGGCGGCGTTGGGCAGACGGCCGACTCTGACCTGCTGAGGCGCACAGTAGGCCTGGTGCGTGGTGCCGGAACTGGAGGCACTGGGCTGGAGACACGCACCACAGGGAGAGTGCGTGGAGGAGGAACAGGGCTCTGGAAACGCACTGGAAGCCTGGTGCGTGGTGTCGGCACTGATGGTACTGGGCTGGGGTGGGAAGGTGGCGCCGGATATACCGGACCGTGAAGGAGGACACGCGCTCTTGAGCACCAAGCCTCCCCAACCTTACCAGGTTGAATGGTCCCCGTAGCCCTGCCAGTGCGGCGAGGTGGAATAGCCCGCACTGGGCTATGCAGGCGAACCGGGGACACCACCTGTAAGGCTGGTGCCATGTACGCCGGCCCGAGGAGACGTACTGGAGGCCAGATATGTTGGGCCGGCTTCATGGCACCCGGCTCGATGCCCAACCTAGCCCTACCAGTGCGGCAAGGTGGAATAGCCCGCACTGGGCTAAGCACGCGTACTGGGGACACCGTGCGCTCCACCGCATAACACGGTGTCTGACCAGTACGACGCCCTCTCACTCCACGGTAAGCCCGGGGAATTGGCTCAGGTATCCAACCCGGCTTCGCCACACTCCCCTTTAGCCCCCCCCCAAGAAATTTTTGGGTGAGCCTCTCGGGCTTCCGTGCTAGCCGCGTACCCTCATACCTCCGGTTCCTCTCTCCGGTTGCCTCTGCTCTCCTCGCTGCCTCCAGCTGTTCCCATGGGAGGCGATCCTTTCCAGCCAGGATCTCCTCCCATGTGTAGCAACCCTTGCCGTTCAAGACGTCTTCCCATGTCCATTCCTCTGTCTGTCTCTGCTGCTGTCGCTGCCCTTCTCCACTCCGCTTGGTCCTCTTGTGGTGGGTGTTTCTGTTACGGCTGTCCTCGCTGACAGAAGGTGGGGACCAAAACGCAGAGTGGTTAGTGTTCATTCTTTTAATGAAAATCAACAAAACACTTCAAAATACAAAAAACAACCAACATGACAAAACCGAAACCGTCCTGTGTGGCAACAAAACCTCCACAGGAACAAACACCCACAAAACACAAGTGAAACCCTGGCTGCCTAAGTATGATTCTCAATCAGGGACAACGATTGACAGCTGTCTCTGATTGAGAATCATACCAGGCCGAACACAAAATCCCAACATAGAAAATCAACCATAGACAACCCACCCAACTCACGCCCTGACCAACTAAAACAAATACAAAACAAAGGAAAACAGGTCAGGAACGTGACAATGACTGCTTGTTTTGTCACAAACATCTATATTGTGTAATTTTGGTAATTTCTTCATACGATAGCATCCTGTTTATCAGATTTGAGATGACCAGACTCTTGAGAAAACGGTCGCTGCCAACCCTAAATTAGGAGGGAGGGTGGTTTGGTTATCGGAATTCTAATGATAATCAGTAGTGATGTAGGATGATGTTTGTAATCATAATGTAGGATGGTGTGTGTGTGTGTGTGTGTGTGTGTGTGTGTGTGTGTGTGTGTGTGTGTGTGTGTGTGTGTGTGTGTGTGTTTCTCTGCAGATAGAAGACTAAGACTCTACAGGATGGCTGCTGTGTGTTTAGGAGTGCTGTGTGTTCTACAAGTCACTCTCAACATCTCCCTGAGACTGGCTTTCTGTGAGTGAGGCCCAAGTGACACCCTACTAGCACAGTACTTTTGACAGTGCACTAGGGTAGGGTGTAGGGAATAGGGTGCCATTCGGGACCCTGTTAAATGTTGAACAATATTCCATTTGGGACCCTATACCCTTTTATAATGCATTACTTTTGCTCAAGGGCACATCGGCAGATTTTTCACATAGTTGGTTCAGGGATTCAAACCAGAAAACTGTTGTATACTGGCCCACCGCTCTTAAAAGCTAAGCTACCAAGCAGGCTCTGCCATGTGGACACATTTATACACCGTGATTCATTGGCGCCTAAATAAATGAGTGCACTATGAGATGTCCTATAAGCCAATGCAGCAGTAGAACTAGAACTTCCATTGTCAACTAAGTGAAAACAGAGTGCCTTCAGAAAGTATTCAGACCACTTGACTTTTTCCAAATTTTGTTACGTTACAGCCTTATTCTAAAATGGATTAAATGTTAAATCTTCAGCAATCTACACACAATACCCTATAATGACAAAGTGAAAACTGGTTTTTAGAAATGTTTGCAAATGTATTACACATTAAAAAAACAGAAATACCTTATTTACTTAAGTATTCAGACCCTTTGCTATGAGACTCAAAATTGAGCTCTGGTGCATCCTGTTTCCATTGATCATCCTTGAGATCTTTCTACAACTTGATTGGAGTCCACCTGTGGTAAATTCAATTGATTGGACATGACTTGGAAAGGCACACAACTGTCTACATAAGGTCCCACAGTTGACAGTGCATGTCAGAGCAAAAACCAAGTCATGTTGTCGAAGGAATTGTCCGTAGAGCTCCGAGACAGGATTGTGTCGAAGCACAGATCTGAGGAAGGGTACAAAAACATTTCTGCAGCAATGAAGATCCCCAAGAACACTGTGGCCTCCATCATTCCTAAATGGAAGAAGTTTGAAACCACCAAGACTCTTCCTGGAGCTGGCCGTCCGGCCAAACTGTACAATCGGTGGAGAAGGGCCTTGGTAAGGGAGGTGACCAAGAACTCAATGGCCACTCTGACAGAGCTCTATAGTACCTCTGTGAAGATGGGAGACCTTCCAGAAGGACAACCATCTCTGCAGCACTCCACCAATCAGGCCTTTATGGTAGAGTGGCCAGACGGATACCACTCCTCAGTAAAAGGCACATGACAGCCCACTTGGAGTTTGAAAAAAGGCACCTAAAGACTGTGAGACCATGAGAAACAAGATTCTCTGGTCTGATGAATGCCCAGCGTCATGTGTGGAGGAAACCTGGCACCATCCCTATGGTGAAGCATGGTGGTGGCAGCATCATGCTGTGGGGATGTTTTTCAGCAGCAGGGACTGGTAGACTAGGCAGGATCGAGGCAAAGATGAACGGCGCAAAGTAGAGAGAGATCATTGATGAAAACCTGCTCCAGAGCGCTCAGGACCTCAGACTGGCCATGACCTGGCAGCATGGGAACTCTAGTCAGGGCAGAATAGTCCATTATACAAATCAAATATGAACCAGTCCCTGGGTGATTAATGACACTTGTTCTACTATTATGAGAACAACTTGGGTTATATTGTAAAATTATGTATATAATAAATAAATACAAATATTGATCTATTATTTTACTGAGGAGTGGCTTCTGTCTGGCCACTCTACCATAAAGGGCTGATTGGTAGAGTGCTGCAGAGATGGTTGTCCTTCTTGGAGGTTCTCCCATCTCCCCAGAGGAACTCTGGAGCTCTGTCAGAGTGACCATCGGGTACTTGGTCACCTCCCTGACCAAGGCTCTTCTCCCCCGATTGCTCAGTTTGGCCGGGCAGGCACTGTCAACTGCGGGACCTTTTGTAGACAGGTGTGTGCTTATCCAAATGAAGTCCAAACAATTGAATTTACCAAAAGGTAAACTCCAATCAAGTTGTAGAAACATCTCAAGGATGATCACTGGAAACAGGATGCACCTGGGCTCAATTTCAAGTTTCATAGCAAAGGGTCTGAAAACTTACGTAAATAAGGTATTTCTGTTTTTTATATGTATACATTTTCACAAATTTCTAAAAGACCTGTTTTGGCTTTGTCATAATGGGGTACTGTGTGTAGGCTGAGGATTTTGTATTTTTTTTATTCATTGTACAATAAGGCTGTAACGTATCAAAATGTGGAAAAAGTCAAGGGGTCTGAATACTTTCCGAATGCACTGTAACCGTGCAGTTTGCCACTCTGATCTATTATAAAAACATTAACGATCTTACTTTAGCTATGTATGAATTCTATGCAGTCAATGTACTGTCATTTCTATTTTCCCATAATGCATAAAGCCCTTATAAAAACATTCATAACTTAAAAGGAAAATAATACAGAAACATTTAAAGGAAATTGAAAGGAAAATTGTATTTCCACTTTCTAGAAAACAAGAAAACAGTACTGAGGACTTTGCTGAAGAATCCTACTGCTATAAACAATAGAAAGAAATCTTGACTTTATTGACAGTGAACAAAGACTACAATTAAACTCCCCATTTTAGACTCACAGCAATAACTATTTTATAACCATTAGTCACTAGCTAGCTAGCATCCCTTCATTATCCACTAGCTATGTAGCTAAGCCCATACCACATTGTTGTCAACACGTTTTCCAACTTGGTCCTAAAACTCATGAAACAATTAGTTAACAATGTTATTTACTATTCTAAGACATACATTGTACTTATGCACGTTACAGTACAAAATGTTACTTTCATGTTTCATGTGGTTGTAAAAATAATGACAACAAAAAATAGCTTTTTGGTCTTAATTTAAGGTTAGGGTTAGGTATTAAGGTTAGCAGTGTGTTTAAGGTTAAGGTTACATTCAAAATCACATTTTAAGAAGAGAAATTGTAGAAATAGCCCGTTTTTTTATGACTTTGTGGCTGTGGTAACTAGTTATAACCATATCCTGTTACTTTCATTTTAGCTGCAGTCAGAGGACAGTGTGATGAGAGATCAGTGTGATATCACTTCCTGGTGGTGACAGCACAGTGTTTTTTTTCTGGCTTTCCTATTTTAAAAGTGCAAACTTAGCTATGATGTCAGTTATGAAATAGTGAACAAAAATATTAACTAGCGAAATGTTTCATTAGTTGTTTTTTTTGTGACAATTTTGTAGAAGCGAGATGTCAACAGGAAGTGACATTTCACTGACCTCTTACTTCTCACATATGCTAAGCTAGCCACAATAGGGATTAGCCACAATAGTGGAATTCAAGGTTTGCCTTCAAAATAAAAGTCCCCCATATAAAGTCATGCAAATGGAAACAAATATTGGTATCATGCCATATTTGGACTGGATAATGCTAAACAAGTTTGGACTGTTGTTATGTAAATTCAACAAAAGACAATAATTAGTTGATTTGACAGAAAAGTACCAATAAGTATAAATCACACCATGGATGTATTACACTTTAGAATTGCATTGGGAGCATAGAAATATGACGGTGCGTCTAGTGATGACAGCTCTTTATTAAAGTACTTTTGTGGTAGTTAAACTGTATAGAATAGGTCTGTATGTAGACCTACTGATAGCTAGCTGTAGTTGTATCTAATAAATAAACTCTTTAAGCTAAGAGGGATCACTGAAAAGTACATTTCCTGAAGAAAATGTGGTGTGCTTGCTTGCTTGTTTTAAAGTATGTATTGTTTTGAAATAAGTTATAGTAGTGGTAGTGTCTGCAGTAGTAATGGTGGTGACTGGTTTTAGCTGAAAAAGTGATTGATTGATCGATTGGTGGTTGATAGGATAGCCTGAACATGTGAACGTTGGTTTGGTGTCTCTAGCTCGAACAGCTCAAGAGTTATTATACTGCTCAAGAGAGCTCAAGAGTTATTAGACTGTATAATTCATGCATATTTAAGTAGCTATCATTTATAGTGCAGACCAGAGCAAGTTAGCTACTCCCAGGACCAGAGCTGGACCAGAGCTAGTGCAGACCAGAGCAGTAGTTGTGGTCAGTAGTTGTGTAGTTGTGGTCAGTAGCTGTGGTTAGTAGTTATGGGCAGTATTGTGTTAAAAAAAACTCTTTAAATTTAACTAGGCAAGTCAGTTAAGAACAAATTCTTATTTACAATGATGGCCTACCCCGGCCAAACCTGGACGATGCTGGGCTAATTGTGCGCCACCCTATGGGACTCCCAATCAAGGTCAGATGTGATACAGCCTGGATTCAAACCAGGGACTGTAGTGACGCCTCTTGCATTGAGATGCAGTGTATTAGGCCGCTGCGCCACTCGGGAGGTCAGTAGTTGTGGTCAGTAGTTGTGTAGTTGTGGTCAGTAGCTGTGGTCAGTAGTTGTTTTCAGTGGTTGTGGTCAGTAGTTGTGGTCAGTAGTTGTGTAGTTGTGATCAGTAGCTGTGGTCAGTAGCTGTGGTCAGTAGCTGTGGTCAGTAGCTGTGGTCAGTAGCTGTGGTCAGTTCGTGACATGAGAGGTATTAGGAATATAAAGAGCCTGAAGACAGCAATTAAAAGCAAAATAAAACTAAGGCATGAACCTCCAAGAGCCAATTGTTCAGAATTTGTTCAGTAGGACCTGATGAGGCTGGTAATGCACAGTGTCGTGCAAAGCGCCATGCACTGCAGAACAAAGAGGAGGAATGTTAGAGAGAAGGAGGGAATGATATTTACAAGGAGACAACGAGTACGGACTAAACTAGAGGCACTGGTGTAAAGTACTTAAAACTTCTTGTCAATACGGGGGCGCTGTTTTCACTTTGGAAAAAATCGTGCCCAAATGAAACGGCCTAGTACTCTGTTCTAGATCATACAATATGCATATTATTATTACTGTTGGATAGAAAACAATCTCAAGTTTCTAAAACTGTTTGAATTATATATGTGAGTAAAACAGAACTCATTTGGCAGCAAACTTCCATACAGGAAGTGAAAAATCTGAAAACGAGGCTCTGTTTCAGGGCCTGCCTATTCAACTGGCTTTTATTTATCGATATGTATGCACTTCATACGCCTTCCACTAGATGTCAACAGGCAGTGGAAGGTGGAATGGGGTGTCTAGCTTGATCTGAGGCCGAATAAGAGCTTTTGGAGTGACAGGTCCGGTATTTTCTTTGTCTTCGACGGCGCGGGGGGGAGCTCGACATTGTCTTCTGAAAAGCGTTCGGTATACACGGCGAATATCTCCGGCTCTGATTTTATTTGATACATATGATAAAAACATCATAAAGTAGGTTTTTTCAACCGAGTTTTATCAGTTTATTCAACGTTTATTGGGACTTTTGGAGTTTTCCGTTCTTTGCGCCAAGAGAGGATGGGAATGTTAGCAACCTTGGCTAGCATTGTGGCGCGAATTCGACAGAAGAAATGGACATTCTAAAACAAAACAACGATTTATTCTGGAAATAGGACTCCTTGTACAACAAAAGTAGCAAAAGTAAGGCAACATTTATGATGTTATTTCGTATTTCTGTGTAAAATGTTGACTCCTATTCTCCGCCGTGTTGGTGAGCGCTGTCTCACAATAACGCATGCTGTATGTCGTACTAAAGTTATTTTTAAAAATCTAACACAGCGGTTGCATTAAGAACCAGTGTATCTTTCATTTGCTGTACAACATGTATTTTTTAGTAAAGTTTATGATGAGTTCTTTGGTCAGATTAGGTGAGTGTCCAAAATATCTCCGGACATTCTGGGGAAATGTTGCTACGTATTCACAATGTATAACCAGGATTTGCAGCTCTAAATATGCACATTTTCGAACAAAACATAAATGTATTGTATAACATGATGTTATAAGACTGTCATCTGATGAAGTTGTCCAAAGGTTAGTGATTAATTTTATCTATATTGCTGGTTTTTATGAAAGCTACCTTTGCGGTGAATAAATGCTTTTGTGTGTTTGGCTATTGTGGTAAGCTAATATAATTCTATATTGTGTTTTCGCTGTAAAACACTTAAAAAATCGGAAATATTGGCTGGATTCACAAGATATTTATCTTTCATTTGCTGTACACCATGTATTTTTCATAAATGTCTTATGATGAGTATTTATGTATTTCACGTTGCTCTCTGTAATTATTCTGGCTGCTTTGGTGCTATTTTTGATGGTGGCTGCAATGTAAAACTATGATTTATACCTCAAATATGCACATTTTCGAACAAAACATAAATGTATTGTATAACATGTTATAAGACTGTCATCTGATGAAGTTGTTTCTTGGTTAGTGACAAATTTTTATCTCTATTTTGTCGGTTTTGTGAAAGCTACCTATGCGGTGGAAACATGGTGAAAATATGCGGTTGTGTGTTTGGCTATTGTGGTTAGCTAATAGAAATACATATTGTGTTTTCGCTGTAAAACATTTTAAAAATCGGAAATGATGGCTGGATTCACAATATGTTTATCTTTCATTTGCTGTACAGCATGTATTTTTCATAAATGTCTTATGATGAGTATTTATGTATTTCACGTTGCTCTCTGTAATTATTCTGTCTGCTTTGGTGCTATTTTTGATGGTGGCTGCAATGCAAAACTATGATTTATACCTCCAATATGCAAATTTTCGAACAAAAGATAAATGTATTGTATAACATGTTATAAGACTGTCATCTGATGAAGTTGTTTCTTGGTTAGTGACTAATTTTATCTCTATTTTGTTGGTTTTGTGAAAGCTACCTATGCGGTGGAAACATGGTGAAAATATGCGGTTGTGTGTTTGGCTATTGTGGTTAGCTAATAGAAATACATATTGTGTTTTCACTATAAAACATTTAAAAAATCGGAAATGATGGCTGGATTCACAAGATGTTTATCTTTCATTTGCTGTATTGGACTTGTGATTTCATGAAAATTATATTATATGATATCCCTGTCCCGTTAGGCTAGGATATGCTAGTCAGCTTTTCTGATGAGGAGGATCTCGGATCCGGGAGGGTGATGAAGTAGAGTTAAGTAAAAATACTTTAGTGTTCTACTTAAGTCGTTTTTTGGGTTATCTGTACTTCACTGTTTATATTTTTAACAACAAACTTTTTCTTCACTGCATTCCTAAAGAAATTAATGTACTCGTTACATTTTGAATGCTGAGCAGTTCAGGAAAATGGTCCAATTTACACACTTATCAAGAGAACTTCCATCCCTGGTCATCCCTACTGACTCTGATCTGGCAGACTCACTAAACACAAATACGTTGTTTGTAAATGATGTCTGAGTGTTAGAGTGTGCCCCTGGCTATCCACAAATAAATAAAATAAATAAAAATAGTGCAGTCATGTTTGCTTAATATAAGGAATTTGAAATGATTTATACTTTTACTTTTGATACTTAAAACTTGTTATGGCTGCAGGGCGGTGCCGGTACACTTATGACAACAGCCCGTCTAAGTGCATGGCGCGAAATTCAAAATATATTTTTTAGAAATATTTAACTTTCACACATTAACCTGTTTGGCGTGCAAGCCCGACGTCGGTACACTTATGACAACAGCCAGCTCAAAGTGCAGGGCGCGAAATTCAAAAGATATTTTTTAAAAATATTTAACTTTCACACATTAACAAGTCCAATACAGCATATGAAAGGTACACATCTTGTGAATCAAGCCAACATGTCCGATTTTTAAAATGTTTTACAGGGAAGACAAAATATGTAAATCTATTAGCTAACCACGTTAGCAAAAGACCCCACTTTTTTACTCCAACAGTTTTTTACTCCATCAGTAGCTATCACAAATTCGACCAAATAAAGATATAAATAGCCACTAACCAAGAAACAACTTCATCAGATGACAGTCTGATAACATATTTATTGTATAGCATATGTTTTGTTCGAAATATTTGCATATTTCAGGTATAAATCATAGTTTACATTTCAGCTACAATCAGAAATTGCACCGAAAGCAGCCATAATATTTACAGACACCAACGTCAAATACCTAATTACTCATCATAAAACATTTCTGAAAAATACATAGTGTACAGCAATTGAAAGACAGGCATCTTGTGATTCCAGACAATATTTCCGATTTATCAAGTGTTTTACAGCGAAAACACAATATAGCGTTATATTAGCGTAGCCACAATAGCCAAAAACACAAGCAATTTCCCAGTAGCAAAAGTAAGCGATCGTAACAAACAGGCAAAAGATATATAATTTTTGACTAACCTTGATTTTCTTCCTCAGATGACAGTCCTATAACATCAGGTTATACATACACTTATGTTTTGTTCAAAAATGTGCATATTTAGAGCTGAAATCAGTGGTTACCCATTATGCTAACGTAGCTACTATTTCCCACAACGTTCGGATATTTTACTGACACTTTTTCTGACACACATATTCTGACCAAATAGCTATTCATAAACATAACTAAAACATACATGTTGTATAGGAAATGATAGATCCATTAGTTATTAATGAAATCACAGTGTTAGAATTCTAAAAATAACTTCATTACGTTATGCAGCTTCGGTATAGCTTAGAGTAGCCAAAACGTTGGCTGCCCACGACTAGTACACAGTTCGACAGATATATGAAATAGCATCATAAAATGTTTCTTACTTTTGCTGATCTTTCATCAGAATGTTGGACAAGGTGTCCTTTGTCCAGAACAGTCGGTGTTTGGATTTAGAACCTTCATTTTCCCTCTCGATTTAGGAAGCGCACTTGCCAAGTGGCACAAAGTTCTCCAACGTCAACAAAGTCAGAGAACGGAACACGGCAAAACTCCCGAAAATTTTTCACTAATCTGATGAAACTATATTGAAAAAACATACTTTACGATGATATGGTCACATGTATCAAATAAAATCTATCCCGGAGATGTTAGTCGTTCATAACGACAGCTAAACAGAAGGCAAATCCATGTCCTCTTTCGCGCGCTCCAGAAACAGGATATGGACGGTCACGTCAAACAAAGAGCTTTTATTCCACCTCAGACCAAGATAAACACGAAATTCTTTCTCTCACCGCCTCTTGACAACCAGGGGAAGGTGTATGAAGTATACGTAGACTCTTACGTATCATGCCCATGTATAGGCAGGAAGTTGAACAGAGCATCGATTTCTGACATTCCACTTCCTGGTCAGGAAGTGTGCTGCAGAATGACTTCTGTTTCACTCAGAGAAATAATTAAAACGGTTTTAGAAACTAGAGAGTGTTTTCTATCCAATAGTAATAATAATATGCATATTGTACGAGCAAGAATTGAGTACGAGGCCGTTTGAAATGGGCACAATTTAACTGGCTACTCAATACTGCCCCTTGCAGCCATAAGAAGTTAACAAGTCCAATACAGCAAATGAAAGATACACATCTTGTGAATCCAGCCAACATGTCCGATTTGTAAAATGTTTTACAGCGAAAACACAACGTATGCTCGAATTTTAGCTCACCACCAAATACAAAAAACGACAGACATTTTTCACAGCACAGGTAGCATGCACAAAACCAACCAAACTAACCAAGAACCAACCAAATTAACCAAGAAACAACTTCATCAGATGACAGTCTTATAACATGTTATTCAATAAATCTATGTTTTGTTCGAAAAATGTGCATATTTCAGGTATAAATCATAGTTTACATTGCAGCTACAATCAGAAATTGCACCGAAGCAGCCAGAATAATTACAGAGACCAACGTGAAATACCTAAATACTCATCATAAAACATTTCTGAAAAATACATGGTGTACAGCAAATTAAAGACAAACATCTTGTGAATCCAGCCAATATTTCCGATTTCTTAAGTGTTTTACAGCGAAAACACAATATAGCATTATATTAGCTTACCACAATAGCCAGAAACACAAGCCATTTCCCAGCAGCAAAAGTTAGCGATCGTAACAAACCAGCAAAAGATATATAATTTTTGACTAACCTTGATAAGCTTCATCAGATGACAGTCCTATAACATCAGGTTATACATACACTTATGTTTTGTTCGAAAATGTGCATATTTAGAGCTGAAATCAGTGGTTATACATTGTGCTAACGTAGCATCTTTTTCCCAGAATCTCCGTATATGTTTCTGAAACTCAGCTATTCTGACCAAATAACTATTCATAAACGTTACTAAAAAATACATGTTGTATAGGAAATGATAGATACACTAGTTCTTAATGCAATCGCCGTGTTAGAATTCTAAAAATAACTTCATTACGACATCCAGCTTACGTTATAGCGACAGAGTCCCCAAAATCTGGGCGCAAACTATTAGTAGACATGTTCCGACAGATATATGAAATAACATCATAAAATGGGTCCTACTTTTGATGATCTTCCATCAGAATGTTGTACAAGGGGTCCTTTGTCGGGAACAATCGTTGTTTGGTTTTAGAATGGCATTTTCCCCTCTTGAATTAGCAAGCACACTTGCCAAGTGGCGCGAAGCTCTCCATCATCAACAAACTCAGAGAACGGAACACGCCAAAACTCCCGAAAAAATTTAAATAATCTGATTAAACTATATTGAAAAAACATACTTTACGATGATATTGTCACATTTATCAAATAAAATCAAAGCCGGAGATATTAGCCGTCTATAACGACAGCTTTTCAGAAGGCAATCCCAGGTTCCTCCTCGCGTCTTCCTGAAAACAGGAAATTGGTGTCACGTCATGCCAAGAGCTTTTATTCGACCTCAGATCAAGTTATACACTCCATTTCTTCTCTCACTGCCTGTTGACATCTAGTGGAAGGCGTATGAAGTGCATGTATACTAATAAATATCAAGCAAATTTATAGGCAGGCCCTAGAACAGAGCATCGATTTCAGATTTTCCACTTCCTGTCAGGAAGTTTGCTGCAAAATGAGTTCTGTTTTACTCACAGATATAATTCAAACGGTTTTAGAAACTAGAGAGTGTTTTCTATCAATAGTAATAATAATATGCATATTGTACGAGCAAGAATTGAGTACGAGGCCGTTTGAAATGGGCACCTTTTATCCAGGCTACTCAATACTGCCCCTGCAGCCATAAGAAGTTAAGTATATTTTAGCAATTACACTTACTTTTGATACTTAATATATTTTAGAAATTACATTTACTTTGATACTTAAGTAACAATTATTATTTATTATTTATTATTTTGCGTGTGTAAATCTTGGTGGGGCAAACTCCCCCAAATTTTACACAACACAAAGCAATACATGATTTGCACTATAACATTGGCAAACGGCGCCCACAAACTGCTAGGGCCTACATAAAGCTATCCCAACAGCAGAGTCCCAACACCTTAACACTGCTACACCTGGCTGTCAGCGGAGCCTTGTCTGGCAGCAAGTTCATCCAGCCTCATTTACTGCCTTTTTAAAATAATTAGCTGATATGGCTAACTTGCTTAAACAAATATGGTTTCTACTGACAATTGAGATGTACGATGTAAGGGAACGATGAGCGGATAAGCGGCAATCCGTAATTTCGATTAAGACAATCATGAGCGAGCTAAGATGGACGTAGTCAATTTAACTATTTGTTCAGCACTTTGAAATGTACAGCGACATAATTCAGAACATGGGCCGTTCTTACAGTGTTCTGCCTGTACACCAAGTCAGAACCGTAGGATAAATGAAGTGGGCATATAAGCAGACAATGAAAGCTCTTACAATATTCGATGATGACATTTCTCTAAAACTGGCTATAGGCTACATGTGCACCACCAAGTCAGAACAGTAGGCTAAGTTTTGAAATGGAAAGGTACCAAATTATTAGGATGAGGCACATAGGCTAATAACAGCTTACTACACAACATACACTTAGTATTACTTTCTTAACTACAGTCTACATATCTCCCTGGCATATTACATATTCATGTGCTCCTTCTCTGGTTCAGGCTGTTGAAGAGCTCAAAACTGCTTTTCGGTCACTGCAGGCCTCCCTATATGGTCTCAAACTGGTCTTGAATGCACAAAAAACTAAATTCATGACCTTTACCAGAGCTAGAACTCTGCCAGTGAACGTTAGCATTGTCACATCTGGTGGCTTATCCACTGAAAAAGTGTCATCGTACAAATACCTAGGTACTTGGTTGGATGACAAGTTGTCGTTTAAAGTTCATGTGGATATACTTGTGACAAAGATTAAATTGAAATTGGGGTTTTATTTTTGTAGTAATACTTGCTTCCCGCTTATGGCTAGAAAGAAGCTTGTTCAGGTGACTTTTCTCTCTGTAATTGATTATGGTGACTTGTTGTATATGCATGCAACCTCCTCCATCTTACAGAGACTGGACTCTGTTTATCATGCATCCTCCTCTGTCTTACAGAGACTGGACTCTGTTTATCATGCATCCACGCGCTTTATTACAAATGCCAAGTCACTCACCCACCATTGCACCTTCTACCAAATGGTAGGTTGGACCTCACTTTATATGCGCAGAAAGCTACATTTGTATGTGTTCATCTACAAAGCCCTTTTGGGTAAACTCCCTCTTTACCTCTGTAGTCTGGTCTCCTTCACCACCAGCAGTTACCATACCCGTGCTGCTGGTGGTTGCTACTTAAAGTCCCCAGGACATTCACAGTATTAGGCAAGACTGCCTTCTCTTCTTGTGCACCAGACGCATGGAATAATCTACAATCCATGCTTCATCTAGATATGTTAGTGCCACTGAATGAATTTAAAAAATGATGGGAGACTCTGTTTCAGAGGAGTGTAATGCTTTTTTTTTAGGCTGGATCATGTTGTTGTATTGTATTGCTGTATGTTTTAATTATGTAATGTATTGGTTGTTGCTGCCTTCTTGGCCAGGTCTCCCTTGAAAAAGGGACTCTGGGTCTCATTATGCTTTTCCTGGTTAAATAAAGGTTAAACTAAAATAATTTATGCAGCAGCATACAAGACATTTTTGGATTCACCTTGTTTTGCTGTGCTCACCTGAACAGAAAGGTGGCTTGGCGGTCCTTCTTGTGGGCAAATTTTGTCATGAAACTTTGTCGACAAAGTCTGTCATTCTCTGGATTTATGGTGCTTTCAAGACAACTGGGAACATGGAAAAAACAAGGTTGAATCATGACGTCAGTGATCTTCAGGTCGGAGCTCCAGAAAGAGGCTCGAGTTCCTGACTTAAAATTCCGAGTTGGATGACTGTTCAAAATGTATTTTTCCAGTCGGAGCTCGTTTTTTTCAGAGTTCCAATTTGTCTTGAACTCACTGAAGTCTGATTTTCCCAGTTCTGAGTTTCCAGTTGTTTTGAACGCGGCAGAAGTCATGCTGAATGGACAGCATAGACAATGTATTCAAACTTTTCTGGCCCACCTGCCCTGAATTATGAGTTGCCGCTGAACACAGGTAGTCTAGACTCTAACTAACCACCATATAACCAACTAAAATATCCACACAATCCACTAGCCAGCCAGCCATATATCAAGAGTTCGAAGATTATGAATATGGTCCTGCTTTAAATGACGGCAAGCTTATAAAGCCTTCATAAAGCCTTTATAAACACTACATACATTTACATTTTACATTTAAGTCATTTAGCAGACGCTCTTATCCAGAGCGACTTACAAATTGGTGCATTCACCTTATGATATCCAGTGGAATAACCACTTTACAATAGTGCGTCTAAATCTACATGTCTCACAAATGACCTATAACCATATGTCATGCTCTATAAAAGGTTCATAAATGTGGCATAACTGTGTGACATAACCACCAATGTCAAAAGTGACCTAAACCACTACAACAAATATGACACAAACTCGTGCTTTATAAAGGGTGGCATAAGCATTGCTTATTAAAGGCTTTATAAATCATATTACATTGTGGCTTCACAAAGCATGTAAATTGTATATATTATATTACTCTAAAACATTTCTAGGATGGTCCAACCTCTTTCCCTCTTGGGTGCATAGTCAATATTGGACATGACCTCATCTTCCCCCAAAATGCTCTGCTGCAGGATGACACACACTCTGAACTGCACAGCCAAAAAAATGTATTTAACAGAAAAACAACAAAAAAGTGATTTCTTGTGTTCACAATAATGCTTAAACTGGGAATGACTTTTGAGTTCTGGGATAAATCCAAGAAACGTAGATTTTTGACTGTTAGTTTTTAGCTGTTAGTGATATGTATTAATACATTTGTGTTCACATCATAAAGCGTGTGTGTGTGTTTGTGTGTGTGTGTGTGTGTGTGTGTGTGTGTGTGTCTGTGTGTGTGTGTGTGTGTGTGTGTGTGTGTGTGTGTGTGTGTGTGTGTGTATGTGTGTGTGTCAGAACCAAGATGATTTGGAGTAGTCCTACCTGAGACTACGGCATCAGGTATTCATCTTCTGTTCTCTGACTGGGCCCAGCACTGCGTGGTACGGCTTGTTATATTGTTTACATTTACATTTACATTTAAGTCATTTAGCAGACGCTCTTATCCAGAGCGACTTACAAATTGGTGCATTCACCTCATGATATCCAGTGGAACAGCCACTTTACAATAGTGCATCTAAATATTTTAAGGGGGGGGGGGGGGGGGGGGGGTTAGAAGGATTACTTTATCCTATCCCAGGTATTCCTTAAAGAGGTGGGGTTTCAGGTGTCTCCGGAAGGTGGTGATTGACTCCGCTGTCCTGGCGTCGTGAGGGAGTTTGTTCCACCATTGGGGTGCCAGAGCAGCGAACAGTTTTGACTGGGCTGAGCGGGAACTGTACTTCCTCAGAGGTAGGGAGGCAAGCAGGCCAGAGGTGGATGAACGCAGTGCCCTTGTTTGGGTGTAGGGCCTGATCAGAGCCTGAAGGTACGGAGGTGCCGTTCCCCTCACAGCTCCGTAAGCAAGCACCATGGTCTTGTAGCGGATGCGAGCTTCAACTGGAAGCCAGTGGAGAGAGCGGAGGAGCGGGGTGACGTGAGAGAACTTGGAAAGGTTGAACACCAGACGGGCTGCGGCGTTCTGGATGAGTTGTAGGGGTTTAATGGCACAGGCAGGGAGCCCAGCCAACAGCGAGTTGCAGTAATCCAGACGGGAGATGACAAGTGCCTGGATTAGGACCTGCGCCGCTTCCTGTGTGAGGCACGGTCGTACTCTGCGGATGTTGTAGAGCATGAACCTACAGGAACGGGCCACCGCCTTGATGTTAGTTGAGAACGACAGGGTGTTGTCCAGGATCACGCCAAGGTTCTTAGCGCTCTGGGAGGAGGACACAATGGAGTTGTCAACCGTGATGGCGAGATCATGGAACGGGCAGTCCTTCCCCGGGAGGAAGAGCAGCTCCGTCTTGCCGAGGTTCAGCTTGAGGTGGTGATCCGTCATCCACACTGATATGTCTGCCAGACATGCAGAGATGCGATTCGCCACCTGGTTATCAGAAGGGGGAAAGGAGAAGATTAATTGTGTGTCGTCTGCATAGCAATGATAGGAGAGACCATGTGAGGTTATGACAGAGCCAAGTGACTTGGTGTATAGCGAGAATAGGAGAGGGCCTAGAACAGAGCCCTGGGGGACACCAGTGGTGAGAGCACGTGGTGAGGAGACAGATTCTCGCCACGCCACCTGGTAGGAGCGACCTGTCAGGTAGGACGCAATCCAAGCGTGGGCCGCGCCGGAGATGCCCAACTCGGAGAGGGTGGAGAGGAGGATCTGATGGTTCACAGTATCAAAGGCAGCCGATAGGTTTAGAAGGATGAGAGCAGAGGAGAGAGAGTTAGCTTTAGCAGTGCGGAGCGCCTCCGTGACACAGAGAAGAGCAGTCTCAGTTGAATGACTAGTCTTGAAACCTGACTGATTTGGATCAAGAAGGTCATTCTGAGAGAGATAGCAGGAGAGCTGGCCAAGGACGGCACGTTTAAGAGTTTTGGAGAGAAAAGAAAGAAGGGATACTGGTCTGTAGTTGTTGACATCGGAGGGATCGAGTGTAGGTTTTTTCAGAAGGGGTGCAACTCTCGCTCTCTTGAAGACGGAAGGGACGTAGCCAGTGGTCAAGGATGAGTTGATGAGCGAGGTGAGGTAAGGGAGAAGGTCTCCGGAAATGGTCTGGAGAAGAGAGGAGGGGATAGGGTTAAGCGGGCAGGTTGTTGGGCGGCCGGCCGTCACAAGACGCGAGATTTCATCTGGGGAGAGAGGGGAGAAAGAGGTCAAAGCACAGGGTAGGGCAGTGTGAGCAGAACCAGCGGTGTCGTTTGACTTAGCAAACGAGGATCGGATGTCGTCAACCTTCTTTTCAAAATGGTTGACGAAGTCATCCGCAGAGAGGGAGGAGGGGGGGGAGGGGGAGGAGGATTCAGGAGGGAGGAGAAGGTGGCAAAGAGCTTCCTAGGGTTAGAGGCAGATGCTTGGAATTTAGAGTGGTAGAAAGTGGCTTTAGCAGCAGAGACAGAAGAGGAAAATGTAGAGAGGAGGGAGTGAAAGGATGCCAGGTCCGCAGGGAGGCGAGTTCTCCTCCATTTCCGCTCGGCTGCCCGGAGCCCTGTTCTGTGAGCTCGCAATGAGTCGTCGAGCCACGGGGCAGGAGGGGAGGACCGAGCCGGCCTGGAGGATAGGGGACATAGAGAGTCAAAGGATGCAGAAAGGGAGGAGAGGAGGGTTGAGGAGGCAGAATCAGGAGATAGGTTGGAGAAGGTTTGAGCAGAGGGAAGAGATGATAGGATGGAAGAGGAGAGAGTAGCGGGGGAGAGAGAGCGAAGGTTTGGACGGCGCGATACCATCCGAGTAGGGGCAGAGTGGGAAGTGTTGGATGAGAGCGAGAGGGAAAAGGATACAAGGTAGTGGTCGGAGACTTGGAGGGGAGTTGCAATGAGATTAGTGGAAGAACAGCATCTAGTAAAGATGAGGTCAAGCGTATTGCCTGCCTTGTGAGTAGGGGGGGAAGGTGAGAGGGTGAGGTCAAAAGAGGAGAGGAGTGGAAAGAGGGAGGCAGAGAGGAATGAGTCAAAGGTAGACATGGGGAGGTTAAAGTCACCCAGAACTGTGAGAGGTGAGCCATCCTCAGGGAAGGAACTTATCAAGGCGTCAAGCTCATTGATGAACTCTCCAAGGGAACCTGGAGGGCGATAAATGATAAGGATGTTAAGCTTGAAAGGGCTGGTAACTGTGACAGCATGGAATTCAAAGGAGGCGATAGACAGATGGGTCAGGGGAGAAAGAGAGAATGTCCACTTGGGAGAGATGAGGATCCCAGTGCCACCACCCCGCTGACCAGAAGCTCTCGGGGTGTGCGAGAACACGTGGGCAGACGAGGAGAGAGCAGTAGGAGTAGCAGTGTTATCTGTGGTAATCCATGTTTCCATCAGTGCCAAGAAGTCGAGGGACTGGAGGGAAGCATAGGCTGAGATGAACTCTGCCTTGTTGGCCGCAGATCGGCAGTTCCAGAGGCTGCCGGAGACCTGGAACTCCACGTGGGTCGTGCGCGCTGGGACCACCAGGTTAGGGTGGCAGCGGCCACGCGGTGTGAAGCGTTTGTATGGTCTGTGCAGAGAGGAGAGAACAGGGATAGACAGACACATAGTTGACAGGCTACAGAAGAGGCTACGCTAATGCAAAGGAGATTGGAATGACAAGTGGACTACACGTCTCGAATGTTCAGAAAGTTAAGCTTACGTAGCAAAAATCTTATTGACTAAAATGATTAAAATTATGCAGTACTGCTGACTGGTGAAGTAGGCTAGCTAGCAGTGGCTGCGTTGTTGACTATGTTTGAAAGTGTTGCTGGCTAGGTAGCCTCGATAACTGGCTAGGTAACCTCGATAACTGGCTAGATAATTACTCTAAACTACACAATTATCTTAGATACAAGGACAGCAAAGACAACTATGTAGCTAGCTAACACTACACTAATCAAATCGTTCCGTTGTACTGTTTCGGTAGAAGTTGGCTAGCTGGCTAGCTAGCAGTGTTGACAACGTTAGGACGGCGAAAATAGCTGGCTAGCTGACTTTGTTTAAAAGTGGAGCTGGCTAGGTAACCTCGATAACTGGCTAGATAATTACTCTAAACTACACAATTATCTTAGATACAAAGACAGCGAAGACAACTATGTAGCTAGCTAACACTACACTAATCAAATCGTTCCGTTGTACTGTTTCGGTAGAAGTTGGCTAGCTGGCTAGCTAGCAGTGTTGACGGCGAAAATAGCTGGCTAGCTGACTTTGTTTGAAAGTGGAACTGGCTAGGTAACCTCGATAACTGGCTAGATGATTACTCTAAACTACACAATTATCTTAGATGCAAAGACAACTATGTAGCTAGCTAACACTACACTAATCAAATCGTTCCGTTGTAATGATTCGGTAGAAGTTGGCTAGCTGGCTAGCTAGCAGTGTTGACAACGTTAGAAGATTCGATAATTCGATAATAATCTAAACTACACAATTATCTTTGATACAAAGACGGCTATGTAGCTAGCTAAGAAAAAAGTGCTAAGATCAAACAAATCAAACCGTTGTACTGTAATGAAATGAAATTAAATGTAATACTACCTGTGGAGCGAAATGCGAAATGCGACCACTCGCTCCAACCCGGAAGTCAATTTGTTGTTGTGTGCGTGTTTGTGTACTGAGGATTATGTAACTTGGTTGGGGGCTTGTGTTGGGGGCTTTGTTGGGGGCTCTCATCAAGGTAGGTGTTGCCTTGTGTAACCTCGTCCCCAGGCTATTGCACAGACGGCAAATAATGTACAAGTCTGGGATATCAACTGTGTAACTAGTGACCATAGCATTCTATGGGAGTGACCTTACTGAGTATGGGAGTGACCTTACTGAGTATGGGAGTGACCTTACTGAGTATGGGAGTGACCTTACTGAGTATGGGAGTGACCTTATTGCTAGCAAAAACATTCCCCTTGGTCGTCACTAGTTAACAAATCCACAAAGTCATTATTATGGCTAAACACTGCCCATTTCCCCCCCAAAAATGATTATAATGTGCTTTTAAACCAAACCCTAACTAATGAAGGCCAAGCTTGATGTGTTGATCTACCAGACTTTCCGAGCATTTGGGCGGAAGTGTCTGGGAACGAGATTAGGTGTTGTCTAAACTTAACTTTAGAGCGTGTGTCATCCTTCAGCACAGCATGTCACCCTTTATATGTTTATATCAAATTCAACATAGTGGGTGTTGTCAAATTTGACATGTGTAATTATGTCAAACAGTTAAGACACATTTATGAACCCTTTATAAAGCATAACATATGCTTTTAGATGCTGTATAACACATGTATGCAGTGCTAATGAAGCTATTATAAAGGCTTTATGAAGCTTTTTTTAAGCTTAACGTCATTTAAAGCAGGACCATGAAGGTATATTTTCTGAAGTTATTATTTGAGAGCAGTGAAGATTAAATCACAATCAGTGACAATCAGTGAAATCAGATTTACATCAATCATCAACATGAATGATCAGCTGATAGTCTGTCCTCTTTTCCCGATGTCAATCATGTCTTTTGTAACCAGCGGTGTAGTGATATTTGTTTATGACATTATCATGTCTGAATCAAAGTTTGTACCGACAGATGGCACCTTTTGAATCTCTTTATAGAATACACATAAAATGCATCCTCAGATAACAACGTCTGACTATATCCACATTGTCTCAATAACATGTTATATTTTTAACACCCTCCGACACCAAGATAGGCATACCTCATTTCAAAATAGACTGTAAACATCAATGTCAATCTTTAATGATAATTCATCATGTTTTACTGGTGAAATGTTCAAACTTCATGCCAATCATCTCAGTCATTATCATGGAATATGCATTTAGATATTATTGAATTTCTGTTTCGTGAGTAAATTAACCAGTAGCTATATGTATCAATCCTTTCCAGATAATAGAGGCAATGTGACTGCAGAGAAAGACCTGCTACAGACCAGTTACAACACCCTGACTGAAGAGAGAGACCAGCTACAGACCAGTTACAACATTCTGACTAAAAAGGGAGACCAGCTACAGACCAGTTACAACACCATGACCAAAGAGAGAGACCAGCTACAGACCAGTTACAACAACCTGAATAAAGAGAGAGACCAGCTACAGACCAGTTACAACAACCTGACTGAAGAGAGAGACCAGTTACAGACCAGTTACAACAATCTGACTAAAAAGGGAGTCCAGCTACAGACCAGGTACAACACCCTGACTAAAGTGAGAGACCATCTACAGACCAGTCACAACAACCTGACTAAAGAGAGAGACCAGCTACAGACCAGTTACAACAACCTGACTAAAGAGAGAGACCAGCTACAGACCAGTTACAACAACTTGACTGAAGAGAGAAACCAGCTACAGACCAGTTACAACCTGATTAAAGAGAGAGACCAGCTACTGACAGAGAGATTTTCTTAGCGGGACTCTTACCAATCTCAGTGAGTAAAGCTATAGGAATAAATGTTAATGTCATCAATCACACACCTGATCATAAGTTTGTATTCTTTCATTACGTGTACAGTGTGATACGTTGAAGGAAATTAATGTGTTCATCTTGCAGAACAACCCTGTCCTAACACCTGGCAGTACTTTCACTAAAGCTGTTGCTTACTCGTTACTGAGACTTAAACCTGGGAGGAGAGCAGACAAACTAGTACATTATATTTGGAATGTTTTAAAGAATGTCATACCAAAGATCGATTTGCTATTTGGTTTTGAATTTTAAGACCCCTTGAAGTATAAAAAAAATATATACACAAATTATTTCATTCAAATTATGTTTTGGCTTTACTGCTATTAGGCAATACATGGAATAACAGATTCACTACATGGAACAACATATACTTCCTTTAGACTTGGGGACTTTGTTCAGAAGTGTCTGTTCTATAACTGAGAGATATAAGAAAGAGCAGGATACATTCGTATTAGTATTTTTGTTGTACATGCATTAAACCCTTTATTTTTGGCACTAAACTGTCTAAGCCCTGTCTAAGCCAGTGGGAGGAGCTATAGGAGGACTGGCTCATTGCAATGGCTGAAATGGAATTAAAGGAACAGAGTCAAACATGTGGTTTCCAATGTTTGATGTCTTTGATACTGATCCATTTATTCCATTGCAGCCATTACCATGAGCCCAACCTTCTATAGCTCCTCCCACCAGCCTCCACTGGTTATGTTGTACTAAAAGACAGGGTGGACATATTGACTTTTTGTCACAATACATGTGAAGGCTTTATTCTTCTTTCTATTCTCTTCAATCTGAAACTATGGAGATATTGTCAGAACTTCTGCTTTTGGTGAAAATCCCCTCTAAACCAAGTTGACCGCCAGAGTTTCATTCTGAATAACTCTTCACAGACATTATAATAGAAAAAAGTCCCCTATATGGGCATTGGTGGCCGGCCACACTGCTTGGTGACGTTTCCTCTAGGTACAGATCTAGGATCAGCTTTCCCTCCCCCAAGCTTAAGCTTAACCATTTGTGGTGGGAATGCAAAACTGACCCAAGACAAAAAAAATTGTATCACTACAGTAAGTCACATAGACACAGGACAGTGCAGGGAGAAGACACAGATACAGACAAACATTAGAGTTGAGGTAAAAAGTAGAAGTTAATGTAATTGAGCACACGTTTGTTAAGATGTCAGAGGGAGTCTATGAAGATGATGAACCTGATGCAATGAAGAACACGACATTGATGGCTAATTATATGGCAACGTAAGAGTCTTCAATCCCAGTCCAACAGATGGTGTTGTTGCTCAACATTCAGGTAAGATCACACACACACACACACACTGTGTGAGCTCCGACCCAATTTTGCTAATTTGTGATTCATTTGGTGTTTATTTTATCTTTATTTTCACTAAATGTATCATTTCTTATGATAGACAAGAACTTTTGAACATCAGATCAGGAATTAGTGAGCTCAATTCTGGCATCGACTTCGACTCATCTGCCGTGGGCTCTTAATGTAATTCCGACCCAATTTTCAGGGTCTCCAAGAAGAAACGCTGGCGATATAGAGGCAAGAGAGGGGGAGTCCTGGCGAGATTAAGGAGAAGGGAAAACCAGGCAACTCTTCCCTCCATTCTATTGGCTAATGTACAGCCACTTGATAAGAAGATGGATGACCTCTGATCGAGGATTTGCTACCAACGGGACTCATGTAACTGCAATATTCTCTGTGTTTCTGAAACATGGCTTTTAGAGAAGATACCCCTCATAGCTATCCAACTCAATGGATTCTCCATTCACCGAGTGGACAGGACACTGGATTCAGGGAAATCGAGAGCCTCTAAATCAACAACAAATGGTGTGCTGACTCGAGAGCAGTGGAAAACTCAACCCATTGCTCACCCGTCTTGGAATACCTGATGGTCAAATGTCGACCCTTCTACCTCCCGAGGGAGTTTTCAGCTATTATCGTGACTGTTGTATACATTCCAGTTTGACAGAGGTGAAGCTGAGCAGAGGATTGTGGATATCTAGATCAGTGCAGACACCCTGAGAGATGGTGAGACCAGCACCAAGTCTCACACACACCAGCACATACACTCATGATAAAAGTCTATGTTATGTGTCCACAGAGCCTGATAGCTCAGGGAAGAGATGTTCTTCAGGGAAGGGGTCCTCCAGGGTTGCTGCAGTGTTTCTGGGGCTGCTGTGTGTTCTCCTACTGTCTGGGGTCATAGGCCTGTCTGTCTACTGTGAGTTTCTGTCCAGATTCATGGCGTATCACCTAGTTGTAAGAAGTGCTGGTTACTAGGCCTAAAGATCCGCAGCATAGGTAACTTCCATGTAGCTGTGAACGATCTGAGAATTTGACAATCCTAAAATTCGACATTCCAATTATGATCTGGCTAAAAATACTTGAATCAGTTATAGAACCCATTGCCCTTCATGGTTGTGAGGTCTGGGGTCTGCTCAACAACCAAGAATTCACAAAATGGGTCAAACACTAAATTGAGGCTCTGCATGCAGAGTTCTGCAAAAAATATCCTCTGTGTACAACGTAAAACACCAAATAATGCATGCAGAGCAGAATTAGGGCGATACCTGCTAATGATCAAAATCCAGAAAATAGCCGTTAAATCCTACAACCACCTAAAAGGAAGAGATTCCCAAGCCTTCCATAACAAAGCCATCACCTACAGAGAGATTAACCTAAAGAAGAGTCCTTTAAGCAAGTTCGTCCTTGGGCTCTGTTCATAAACACAAACAGACCACACAGAGCCCCAGGATAACAACAGCAACATAACTAGAAACAACGAAATTGTGAGAAAACAAAAGATAATTGCATGAGACATTACAAAGAATTAACAAAATAACATGGACAACTACAAAGTTTGTTGGCCCTAAACTGAGAGTACACAGTCACAGAATACATGACTACTGTGACTGACCCAAAATGAAGGGGGAAGACACAGATACAGACGGACATTAGAGTTGAGGTAAGAAGTAGAAGTTACTGTAATTGAGCATACGTTTGTTAAGATGTCAGAGGGAGTCTATGAAGATGATGAACCTGATGCAATGAAGAACACGACATTGATGGCTAATTATATGGCAACGTAAGAGCCTTCAATCCCAGTCCAACAGATGGTGTTATTGCTCAACATTCAGGTAAGATCACACACACACACACACACACACTGTCAGTTAGAAAGGTAATCATACAGTAGATATTACCATTATGAGTCAGTTAGAAAGGTAATCATACAGTAGATATTACCATTAGGAGTCAGTTAGAAAGGTAATCATACAGTAGATATTACCATTATGAGTCAGTTAGAAAGGTAATCATACAGTAGATATTACCATTAGGAGTCAGTTAGAAAGGTAATCATACAGTAGATATTACCATTATGAGTCAGTTAGAAAGGTAATCATACAGTAGATATTACCATTAGGAGTCAGTTAGAAAGGTAATCATACAGTAGATATTACCATTAGGAGTCAGTTAGAAAGGTAATCATACAGTAGATATTACCATTAGGAGTCAGTTAGAAAGGTAATCATACTGTTAGTTAAGATGGATGACTGAGTCAACAAACAGGTTATTGCAACACCCTGACTGAGGAGAGAGACCAGCTACAGACCAATTACAACAACTTGACTGAGGAGAGAGACTGTAACGGTATTCCTCCTCCTCTTCAACCGAAGAGGAGGAGTAGTGATTGAACCAAGGCGCAGCTTTGTGAAATGACATGATTTAATAAAGACACGACAAAACAACTAAGACAGAAAACGAACTAGACTTGAATTAACTAACAAAATAACAAAACGAATGTGTAGACAAACCTAGACATACGAACTTACAATAAAACACGAAGAACGCACGAACAGGGAAAAATAGACTACACAAAAATGACGATGTACAAACATACCGAACAGTCCCGTATGGTGCGACAAACACTGACACAGGAGACAACCACCCACAACGAACACTGTGAAACAACCTACCTAAATATGACTCTCAATTAGAGGAACGCCAAACACCTGCCTCTAATTGAGAGCCATACCAGGCAACCCTTAAACCAACATAGAAACAGACAACATAGAATGCCCACCCAAACTCACGTCCTGACCAACTAACACATACAACAAACTAACAGAAATAGGTCAGGAACGTGACATAACCCCCCCCTTAAGGTGCGAACTCCGGGCGCACCAGCACAAAGTCTAGGGGAGGGTCTGGGTGGGCATCTGACCACGGTGGTGGCTCAGGCTCAGGGCGAGGTCCCCACCCCACCATAGTCAATCCCAGCTTACATCTCCCCCTACAAATGACCACCCTCATATTACACCCACTTAATCTTTTGGGTAACATCGAGACAAGGGGCAGCACCGGGATAGAGGGATAGCTCAGGACAGAGGGATAGCTCAGGACATAGGGATAGCTCAGGATAGAGAGGTAGCTCAGGATAGAGAGGTAGCTCAGGATAGAGGGGCAACTCCGGACTGAAAGGCAGCTCCGGACAGAGAGACAGCTCTGGACTGAGGGGCAGTTCTGGACAAATAGCCGCTCTGGGCTGAGGGACAGCTCATGACTGGCTGACGGCTCTGGACGCTCATGGCTGGCTGACGGCTCTGGACGCTCATGGCTGGCTGACGGCTCTGGACGCTCATGGCTGGCTGACGGCTCTGGACGCTCATGGCTGGCTGACGGCTCTGGACGCTCATGGCTGACTGACGGCTCAGGACGCTCATGGCTGGCTGACGGCTCTGGACGCTCATGGCTGGCTGACGGCTCTGGACGCTCATGGCTCACTGACGGCTCTGGCAGATCCTGTCTGGTTGGCGGCTCTGGCAGATCCTGTCTGGTTGGCGGCTCTGGCAGATCCTGTGTGGTTGGCGGCCCTGGCAGATCCTGTCTGGTTGGCGGCTCTGGCAGATCCTGTCTGGTTGGCGGCTCTGGCAGATCCTGACTGACGAATGGCTCTAGCGGCTCCTGACTGACTAACGGCTCTGACGGCTCGGGACAGACGGGCGGCTCTAATGGCTAGGGACAGACGGATGGCTCAGACGGCGCTGGGGAGACGGATGGCTCAGATGGCGCTGGGGAGACGGATGGCTCAGATGGCGCTGAGGAGACGGATGGCTCAGATGGCGCTGCGGAGACGGATGGCTCAGATGGCGCTGCGGAGACGGATGGCTCAGACTGATCCTGTCTGGCGGAAGGCTTTGGCTGCTCCTGTCTGGCGGAAGGCTCTGTAGGCTCATGGCAGACGGGCAGTTCATGCGGCGCTTGGCAGACGGACAGTTCAGGCGCCGTTGGGCAGACGGCAGACTCTGGCCGGCTGAGACGCACTGTAGGCCTGGTGCGTGGTGCCGGAACTGGAGGCACCGGACTGGAGACACGCACTTCAAGCCTAGTGCGGGGAGCAGGTACAGGGCACACTGGACTCTCAAAACGTACTATATGCCTGGTGCGTGGTACCGGCACTGGTGGCACCGGGCTGAGTGCACGCACCTCAGGACGAGTACGGGGAGAAGGAACAGTGTGTACAGGGCTCTGGAGACGCACAGGTGGCTTAGTGCGTGGTGCCGGAACTGGAGGCACCGGGCTGGAAACACGCACCATAGAGAGAGTGCGTGGAGGAGGAACAGGGCTCTGGAAACGCACTGGAAGCCTGGTGCATGGTGTAGGCACTGGTGGTACTGGGCTGGGGCGGGGAGGTAGCGCCGGAAATACCGGACCGTGCAGGCGTATTGGCTCCCTTGAGCACTGAGCCTGCCCAACCTTACCTGGCTGAATGCTCCCCGTCGCCCGACCAGTGCGGGGAGGTGGAATAACCCGCACCGGGCTATGTAGGCGAACCGGGGACACCATGCGTAAGGCTGGTGCCATGTAAGCCGGCCCAAGGAGACGTACTGGTGGCCAGATATGTAGAGCCGGCTTCATGGCGCTTGGCTCAATGCTCCATCTAGCCCTACCAGTGCGGGGAGGTGGAATAACCCGCACTGGGCTATGCACACGTACAGGAGACACCGTGCGCTCTACTGCGTAACACGGTGTCTGCCCGTACTCCCGCTCTCCACGGTTAGCCTGGGAAGTGGGCGCAGGTCTCCTACCTGCCCTTGGCCCACTACCTCTTAGCCCCCCCCCCAAGACATTTTTGGGTAGTACTCACGGGCTTTTCGGGCTTCCGTGCCAGACGCGTCCCCTCATAATGCCGGTTCCTCTCTCCCGTTTCCTCCGCTCTCCGAGCTGCCTCCAGCTGTTCCCATGGGCGGCGATTCACCTCCACTTTAGCCCATGGTCCTTTTCCTTCCATGATCTCCTCCCAAGACCATAAATCCTGCTTCGTGCGCTGTCCGTTCCTCCCGTTACACCGCTGCTTGGTTCTGGTTATTTGGTGGGTGGTTCTGTAACGGTATTCCTCCTCCTCTTCAACCGAAGAGGAGGAGTAGTGATTGAACCAAGGCGCAGCTTTGTGAAATGACATGATTTAATAAAGACACGACAAAACAACTAAGACAGAAAACGAACTAGACTTGAATTAACTAACAAAATAACAAAACGAATGTGTAGACAAACCTAGACATACGAACTTACAATAAAACACGAAGAACGCACGAACAGGGAAAAATAGACTACACAAAAATGACGATGTACAAACATACCGAACAGTCCCGTATGGTGCGACAAACACTGACACAGGAGACAACCACCCACAACGAACACTGTGAAACAACCTACCTAAATATGACTCTCAATTAGAGGAACGCCAAACACCTGCCTCTAATTGAGAGCCATACCAGGCAACCCTTAAACCAACATAGAAACAGACAACATAGAATGCCCACCCAAACTCACGTCCTGACCAACTAACACATACAACAAACTAACAGAAATAGGTCAGGAACGTGACAGAGACCACCTACAGATCAGTTAAGACAACCTGACTGAATCAATCAGAGAGAGAGAATCAAACCGAGAGAGAGAAAGAAAGAAAGACAGAATGAGAGAAAGAGAGAGAGAGAAAAAGAGAGAGAACATATTTAAATTCACACAGGACACCGGATAAGACAGGAGAAACACTCCATATATAACAGACTGACCCTAGCCCCCCGACACATAAACTATTGCAGCATAAATACTGGAGGCTGAGAGAGGGGGTCGGGAGACACCCTGGCCCCGTCCGACGATACCCCCAGACATGGCCAAACAGGCAGGATATAACCCCACCCACTTTGCCAAAGTGTAGCCCTCACAACACGAGAGGGATATCTTCAACCACCAACTTACCATCCTGAGACAAGGCCGAGTATAGCCCAGGAAGAACTCCCCCCACGGCACAAACCCAAGGGGGGGCGTCAACCCGGACAGGAAGATGACTTAAAGGACTCAACCCACTCAAGTGATGCACCCCTCCTAGGGACGGCATGGAAGAGCACCAGTAAGCCAGTGACCCTGTAATAGGGTTTGAGGGAGAGAATCCCAGTGGAGAGGGGAACCGGAAAGGCAGAGACAGCAAGGGCAGTTTGTTGCTCCGGTGCCTGTCCATTCACCTTCTCACAACTGGGCCAGACTACACTCAATCATGGGACCTACTGAAGAGATGAGTCTTCAATAAAGACTAAAGAGAGAGACCAGTTACAGACCAGTTACAACAACCTGACTCAGAAGAGAGACCAGCTACAGACCAGTAACAACAATCTGATTGGGGAGAGAGACCAGCTACAGACCAGTAACAACAACCTGACTGAGGAGAGAGACAGCTACAGACCAATTACAACAACCTGACTGACGAGAGAGACCAACTACAGACCAGTTACGACACAACCTGACTGAGTAAAGTGACCAGCTACAGACCAGTTACAACAACCTGACTGAGGAGAGAGACCAGCTACAGACTAGATACAACAACATGACTGAGAAGAGAGAACAGCTATAGACCAGATACAACAACCTGATTAAAGAGAGAGATCAGCTGGAGAAGGAGTAGAAGAGATAGCAGAGGAGATAGGAAGAGAGGAGATAGGAGGAGAGGAGATAGCAGAGGAGATAGGAGGAGAGGTATCTAGGAAAGACTAATTGAGATAGAGCCTTAGTGTCAGAGAGAGACATAGAGGAGGAAGAAGTAAATTAAGAGAATGAGGAAGGGAGAAAAAAAATACAAATAATTTATCTTTTTAGATTTAGAGGAGAGTATGTAATCATACTGTACTCAGTAAAATGCTTCTTCATTATTTTTATTCGCAACATTGCCATCTGCTTATGCTTAGTTAAAAATTAATGTTTTCAAAAAACAGTGTGACCTGCAGTTGGACACACACAGAAGGCGGAACAGTACTGAGAGCATACACACACATACTTCCCTTTGAAAATTCTGAGAAAGATGCAGACAGAATTCCCCCACACACTTCTGAATAACTCCTTACACTGATGTCACACACTTCTGAATAACTCCTTACACTGATGTCACACACTTCTGATTAACTCTTCACACTGACGTAACACACAGACAGTATAAAAGACAAAAGGCCCCTATATGGCATAAGGTCATTGGTGATGTATGTGATGAAATAGGTGGCTGGCCACAGAGTACAAGCCATAACGTGACCTCAGTTTGAAGGTTGGGGTGTCAAAGCCTCAGTATTGCTATATGATCTATATGTGAATTCAGAGGGTCACATTTTTTATCCACTAAAATATATGATTACTTCAATTATAACCTGAATCATATGTTTAAAACATATGCACGATGGGAAACAAAAATGTTTCCATTAGAAGGTAAAGTGTGGGAAGTCACGTGGTGGAAAGTGATGAGTTGATTTGACAGTTTCAGTTAAAACAATGTCACTTACAGTAAGGCACAGGAACAGACACAGGGCAGAGGTAACGATATCACAAGAACCTGTGTAGTCTTAAAGGACTAATGAATCACTATGGTATGGAGCAACATGAATGGACTAATGAATCACTATGGTATGGAGCAACATGAATGGACTAATGAATCACTATGGTATGGAGTGACATCTAGTTGTTAAATGACTAATGAATCACTATGGTATGGAGCAGCATCTAGTTGTTAAAGGACTAATGAATCACTATGGTATGGAGTGACATCTAGATGTTAAAGGACTAATGAATCACTATGGTATGGAGTAACATCTAGTTGTTAAAGGACTAATGACTCACTATGGTATGGAGTGGCATCTAGTTGTTAAAGGACTAATGAATCACTATGGTATGGAGTGACATCTAGTTGTTAAAGGACTAATGAATCACTATGGTATGGAGTGACATATAGTTGTTAAAGGACTAATGAATCACTATGGTATGGAGTAACATCTAGTTGTTAAAGGACTAATGAATCACTATGGTATGGAGTGACATATAGTTGTTAAAGGACTAATGAATCACTATGGTATGGAGTAACATCTAGTTGTTAAAGGACTAATGAATCACTATGGTATGGAGTAACATCTAGTTGTTAATGAATCACTATGGTATGGAGTAACATCTAGTTGTTAAAGGACTAATGAATCACTATGATATGGAGTAACATCTAGTTGTTATCCATTTTCTTGCAGTGTTATCACAGTTACCGACCAGTTACCACATCACGACTAAAGAAGGATACCAGATACACACCAGGTACAACAACCTGACTAAAGAGAGAGACCAGCTACATAGGAAGAGAGAGGGTCTCATGAGAAAGTTCTCTAATCATTTACTTAGTAAATGGTCATGACGTGATCATGAGAAAAGAGGTTTTCCATTTATAAGACCAACACAACTGCAGAGAGTGACCTGCTACAGACCAGCTACAAGAAACTGACTGAAGAGAGAGACCAGCTACAGGCCAGTTACCACACCCTGACTAAAGAGATAGAACACTTAAAGCTTATTTAACACAACCTTACTGAGGAGAGAGATCAGCTAGAGACAAGTTTCAACAACCTGACTAAAGAGAGAGACTAGATACAAACCAGATACAACAACCTGACTAAAGAGAGAGACCAGCTACAGACCAGTTACAACAATCTGACTAAAGAGAGAGACCAGCTACATAGGGAGAGAGATGATCTCATGAGAAAGTTTTCTAATCATTTACTTAATAAATGATCATGATGTCAATTGCACATGCCTCATATGCAGAAAACGTGTGTTTGTGTTGTTTAATAATAAGAGGTGCAGAATAATAAAAAGTAAAATGTTTTTGTCTTGTAGAACAAACCTGTCCTGAAGGCTGGCAATTGGAATCCAGTTGGTACTTCATCTCTACAGAGACTGAAACCTGGAAGGAGAGCAGAGAGGACTGTCTGGAGAGAGGAGCAGACCTGGTGATCATAAACAGTGATATGGAACAGGTGAGAGAGAGAATTTTAACAAAAGCACAGATTAATAAATAAAGGAACGATGTCCTTTAACATGGCCTACCAGATTCCTGATTAAATGTGATTGGATGTTTAAAGTGTGACCTGCAGTTGGACACAGACAGAGGGCAGAACAGAACGCTGCACAGACAGAGCCACACGCTGCACAAATGCAATCCCACACGCACGCATAAACGCACGCACGTCTGTGAAGTTCCCCTTTTAAACCTCTGATAAAGATGCAGACAGATTTCTTACAAACTTCTGAATATTTCCTCAAACTGATGTCACACACAGACAGCACAGAGAGGAAAAAATTCCCAAGCCATAATGTCACTTCCTTATGAACAATGTCACAAATAGTTATTGTGAAATATGACGTCTTGCTTGAAAGTAATTGGATACTTAAAACATTCTTTCAACTGCAGTCGACCACAGACAGTCATCAGAGGGTTACCAGTGGAGACGCATATCAAAGCAAATACAGAACTACTAGTCATCATACAGTAGATATTACCATTAGGAGTCAGTTAGAAAGGTAATCATAAGTAAGTTAATACTATAAGTAAATGCTAAAATAATTTATATTACAATAAGAGGTCAAACAGACTGAATTAGTTGATTAAGTGATTGATTGGGGTAATCATTGATATTCGGTACGGTTAGTTAAGATGGCCGACTACGTCAACAAACAGATGATTGAATTAAACAAAGTTAATGAAGAAAACTGTAAAAGAGCAACGAGGAGCGTGAAGACTGAGACCCGTCGCTCAGGTACAAAGAATTATCTTTCTCTCTCTCACACAAAGATGCAGACAGGTATGAACGCACAAACCGAACGCACACGTATGCTGACACGCACACACACACAAATATCACATCATAGAAAAACACGTGTACATGTTTTATTGTTCTGTCTTCTGTGTGGTTCAGCTGGTACGGAGCCTGGGGTTTACAACCTGCTGGGGCCACAAACACTAAAATGCATCAATTCAATTTATTGTTTAAATTCAGTTATTGGAACTATGTGGAACTATTTAATAATCAATTAAAAATAACCTTTTTAAACAACAACACACTGGACACCCCACCGCTGTTATTGGTAAACATCTGAGGGTCTGGTAACCTGAAACAGGCTCTGTGCACCTGGTGACCTGCCTGTTATTGGTAAACAGCTGAGGGACAGGTAACCTGAAACAGGCTCTGTGCACCTGGTGACCTGCCTGTTATTGGTAAACATCTGAGGGTCTGGTAACCTGAAACAGGCTCTGTGCACCTGGTAACCTGAAACAGGCTCTGTGCACCTGGTGACCTGCCTGTTATTGGTAAACAGCTGAGGGTCTGGTAACCTGAAACAGGCTCTGTGCACCTGGTGACCTGCCTGTTATTGGCAAACATCTGAGGGTCTGGTAACCTGAAACAGGCTCTGTGCACCTGGTGATCTGTCTGTTATTGGTAAACATCTAAAGGTCTGGTAACCTGAAACAGGCTCTGTGCACCTGGTGACCTGTCTGTTATTGGTAAACAGCTGAGGGCCTGGTAACCTGAAACAGGCTCTGTGAACCTGGTGATCTGCCCGTTTTTTCCACTCAGAGAAATGTAACCAATCTCAAAAGAATGGACGCTGCAGAAATGTAACCACTCTCAAATTTATAGACAGAACTATGTATGACTGGTACTGTATGTAATTCATAGACAGAACTATGTATGACTGGTACTGTATGTAATTCATAGACAGAGCTACAGTATGTATGACTGGTACTGTATGTAATTCATAGACAGAGCTATGTATGACTGGTACTGTATGTAATTCATAGACAGAGCTACAGTATGTATGACTGGTACTGTATGTAATTCATAGACAGAACTATGTATGACTGGTACTGTATGTATTTCATAGACAGAGCTACAGTATGTATGACTGGTACTGTATGTAATTCATAGACAGAGATACAGTATGTATGACTGGTACTGTATGTAATTCATAGACAGAGCTATGTATGACTGGTACTGTATGTAATTCATAGACAGAACTATGTATGACTGGTACGGTATGTAATTCATAGACAGAACTACAGTATGTATGACTGGTACTGTATGTAATTCATAGACAGAACTATGTATGACTGGTACTGTATGTAATTCATAGACAGAACTATGTATGACTGGTACTGTATGTAATTCATAGACAGAACTATGTATGACTGGTACTGTATGTAATTCATAGACAGAGCTATGTATGACTGGTACTGTATGTAATTCATAGACAGAACTATGTATGACTGGTACTGTATGTAATTCATAGACAGAACTATGTATGACTGGTACGGTATGTAATTCATAGACAGAACTACAGTATGTATGACTGGTACTGTATGTAATTCATAGACAGAACTATGTATGACTGGTACTGTATGTAATTCATAGACAGAACTATGTATTACTGGTACTGTATGTAATTCATAGACAGAACTACAGTATGTATGACTGGTACTGTATGTAATTCATAGACAGAACTACAGTATGTATGACTGGTACTGTATGTAATTCATAGACAGAACTACAATATGTATGCAAGGACTGACCATCCATGAGATCAAAATGATAGTTTTACCCATCTGAGGCTACACAGTGTTTGTTAACAATTCCGTGGTAGAACAAGCTGATATTTGGGGTCCTGATGGGGTTAGAAAGTTAAGCTCATGAGGCATATACAGTATACGTTACCTTATTCATGAATCAATGGTGAAACATAATGAATTTAAAAGTAAAACATATAGATATAGCAATCGCAGATTACACCCTTAAATCATGCTGTAGCAATCGCATATAGCCTCTTTACATCATGCTTCAGCTATATTGTGTAATTTTTGTAATTTCTTCATACAGTAGCTTCCTGTGTATCAGATTTGAGATGACCACAAGCTTTAGAAAACTGTTGCTTCCAACCGTAACTCAATGAAGCAATGGAAATGTTTGGTTCTCAGAATTCTCATCATAGTCTTTTGTGATGTAAGATGATGTTAGTTCTGTTTTCATCATAACATAGGATGGTGTGTGTGTGTGTGTGTGTGTTTCTCTGCAGAGGGAAGACTAAGACTCTACAGGCTGGCTGCTGTGTGTTTAGGAGTGCTGTGTGTACTACAAGTCACTCTCAACATCTCCCTGAGACTTGCTTTCTGTAAGTGAGGCTGTGTCTTAACTGATACCCCATTATCACAGTACTTTTGACGGTGCACTATATAGAGAATAGGGTGCCATTTGGGACTGCGTACCGGAACCTATTTCAGTCAAAGTCAAGCACTGACAAAAATGTGACAACAAAAACAAAAAAACTGCATCAGCTCTGCTTGAGTACACAAACCATGTCTACAGTGCATTCGGGGAGTATTCAGATGTCTTCACTTTTTCCACATTTTGTTACGTTACAGCCTTGTTATAAAATTGATAAGAGGAACATTTTTTTGAATCAATCTACACACAATACTGCATTATGACAAAGTGAAACAGGTTAATAGAATATTTTCCAAATGTATAAAAAAAACAGATACCTTATTTACATAAGTATTCAGACCCTTTGCTATGAAACTCGAAATTGAGCTCAGGTACATCCTCTTTCCATTGATCATCCTTGAGATGTTTCTACAACTTGATTGGAGTCCATCTATGGTCATTTCAATTGTTTGGACTTGATTTAGAAAGATACACACCTGTCTATATAAGGTCCCACAGTTGACAGTGCATGTCAGAGCAAAAACCAAGCCATGAGGTCGAAGGAATTGTCCATAAAGCTCCGAGACAGGATTGTGTCGAGGCACAGATCTGGGGAAGGGTACCAATACATTTCTGCAGCATTTAAGGTCCCCAAGAGCACTGTGGCCTCCATCATTCTTAAAGACACTTCCTAGAGCTGGCCGCCTGGCCAAACTGAGCAATAGGGGGAGAAGGGACTTGGTCAGGGAGGTGACCAAGAACCTGATGGTCAGTCTGACAGAGCTCCAGAGTTCCTCTGTGGAGATGGGAGAACCTTCCAGAAGGACAACTATCTCTGCAGCACTTCACCAATCAGGCCTTTATGGTAGAGTGGCCAGACGGAAGCCACTCCTCAGTAAAAGGCACATGACAGACAACGCAGGAGTGGCTTCGGGACAAGTCTCTGAATGTCCTTTAGAGGCCCAGCCAAAGCCCGGACTTGAACCCAATCGAACACCTCTGGAGAGACTTAAAAATAGCTGTGCAGCGATGCTCCCCATCCAACCTGACAGAGGTTGAGAGGATCTGTGTCACGCCCTGACCATAGAGAGCCCTTGGTTCTCTATGGTGTAGTAGGTCAGGGCGTGACTAGGGGGTGGTCTAGTATGTCTATTTCTATGTTGGTGCTAATATGGTTCCCAATTAGAGGCAGCTGTTTATCTTTGCCTCTGATTGGGGATCATATTTAGGTAGCCATTTCCCCACCTGTGGTTTTGTGGGATATTGATTGTTTGTGTTTAGTTGCCTGTGTGCAAGTCATGACTTCACATTTCATTGTTTCTTTATTGTTTTGTTTGTTTCACGGAGATTAAAAATATGTGGAACTATACTCACGCTGCGCCTTGGTCCGTCTCTCAAAACGATCGTGTCAATCTGCAGAGAAAAATGGGAGAAACTCTCCAAATACAGGTGTGCCAAGCTTGTAGAATCATACTCAAGAAGTCTCAAGGCTGTAATCGCTGCCAAAGGTGCTTCAACAAAGTGCTGAGTAAACGGTATGAATAATTATGTATATGTGATATCTGTTATTTATTTTTAATAAAGTTGCAAAAATGTTTACAAAACTGTTTTTGCTTTGTCATTTTGGGGTATTGTGTGTAGATTGATGAGGGGAGAAAACAATTTAACTTTCGTCGCTCTCACGTGAACGCGCGTGGTCAGCGCATGTTCAGGTCATGATAGACCCGACTCATTCCTCTCTCCTTCGGCCTCACTTCACAGTAGAAGCATCAGTCAAGGTTCTAACGACTGTTGACATCTAGTGGAAGCCTTAGGAAGTACAACATTGAGGAATGCTCAACTGGTGTCGCTCATTCAGCCGACAGAAACTTTCAACCGGTTTTCCCCATTAAGTAGCGAGTCGGAGTCTGAGGCCGAGTCTTCTCTTGTCTCTACTCCTCCCGTTACGGGGTCAGAGACGCCGAAGCTTCCCACCATTAGCTCTGACAAATTGAAAACCCTAGTCATTGGCGACTCCATTACCCGCAGTATTAGACTTAAAACGAATCACCCAGCGATCATACACTGTTTACCAGGGGGTAGGACTACCGACGTTAAGGCTAATCTGAAGATGGTGCTGGCTAAAGCTAAAACTGGCGAGTGTAGAGAGTATAGAGATATTGTTATCCACGTCGGCACCAACGATGTTAGGATGAAACAGTCAGAGGTCACCAAGCGCAACATAGCTTCAGCATGTAAATCAGCTAGAAAGATGTGTCGGCATCGAGTAATTGTCTCTGGCCCCCTCCCAGTTAGGGGGAGTGATGAGCTCTACAGCAGAGTCTCACAACTCAATCGCTGGTTGAAAACTGTTTTCTGCCCCTCCCAAAAGAAAGAATTTGTAGATAATTGGCCCTCTTTCTGGGACTCACCCACAAACAGGACCAAGCCTGACCTGCTGAGGAGTGACGGACTCCATCCTAGCTGGAGGGGTGCTCTCACGCCCTGACTTACATAACTGAGGATCTCAATTTAACCTTGCGCAATACCCTAGATGCAGTTGCACCCCTAAAAACTAAAAACATTTGTCATAAGAAACTAGCTCCCTGGTATGCAGAAAATAACCGAGCTCTGAAGCAAGCTTCCAGAAAATTGGAACGGAAATGGCGCCACACCAAACTGGAAGTCTTCCGACTAGCTTGGAAAGACAGTACCGTGCAGTATCGAAGAGCCCTCACTGCTGCTCGATCATCCTACTTTTCCAACTTAATTGAGGAAAATAAGAACAATCCAAAATGTATTTTTGCTACTGTCGCAAAGTTAACTAAAAAGCAGCATTCCCCAAGTGAGGATGGCTTTCACTTCAGCAGTAATAAATTCATGAACTTCTTTGAGGAAAAGATCATGATCATTAGAAAGCAAATTACGGACTCCTCTTTAAATCTGCGTATTCCTCCAAAGCTCAGCTGTCCTGAGTCTGCACAACTCGGCCAGGACCTAGGATCAAGAGAGACACTTAAGTGTTTTAGTACTATATCTCTTGACACAATGATGAAAATAATCATGGCCTCTAAACCTTTAAGCTGCATACTGGATCCTATTCCAACTAAACTACTGAAAGAGCTGCTTCATGTGCTTGGCCCTCCTATGTTGAACATAATAAACGGCTCTCTATCCACCGGATGTGTACCAAACTCACTAAAAGTGGCAGTAATAAAGCCTCTCTTGAAAAAGCCAAACCTTGGCCCAGAAAATATCAAAAACTATCGGCCTATATCGAATCTTCCATTCCTCTCAAAAGTTTTAGAAAAAGCTGTTGCGCAGCAACTCACTGCCTTCCTGAAGACAAACAATGTATACGAAATGCTTCAGTCTGGTTTTAGACCCCATCATAGCACTGAGACTGCACTTGTGAAGGTGGTAAATAATGACGTCAGACCGAGGCTCTGCATCTGTCCTCATGCTACTAGACCTTAGTGCTGCCTTTGATACCATCGATCACCACATTATTTTGGAGAGATTGGAAACCCAAATTGGTCTACACGGACAAGTTCTGGCCTGGTTTAGATCTTATCTGTCGGAAAGATATCAGTTTGTCTCTGTGAATGGTTTGTCCTCTGACAAATCAACTGTACATTTCGGTGTTCCTCAAGGTTCCGTTTTAGGACCACTATTGTTTTCACTATATATTTTACCTCTTGGGGATGTCATTCGAAAACATAATGTTAACTTTCACTGCTATGCGGATGACACACAGCTGTAAATTTCAATGAAACATGGTGAAGCCCCAAAATTGCCCTCGCTAGAAGCCTGTGTTTCAGACATAAGGAAGTGGATGGCTGAAAACTTTCTACCTCTTGGAAATAGGGGGCGCCCTTTTCACTTCTGGATAAAAACGTGCCCAATTTAAACGGCCTCGTACTCTGTCCTAGATCATATGATATGCATATTATTATTACTATTGGATAGAAAATACTCTGAAGTTTCTAAAACTGTTTGAATTATATCTGTGAGTAAAACAGAACTCATTTGGCAGGCAAACTTCCAAACAGGAAGTGAAAATTCTGAAATGGGTCTCTGTGAAAGGCTTCCCCTATTCAATTGCCTTGTATTTATGGATATGTATGCACTTCACACGCCTTCCACTAGATGTCAACAGGCAGTAGAACGTTGAATGAGGTGTCTAGCCTGATGTGGGACCGAATGAGAGCTTTTGGAGTGACAGGTCAGCCATATTGGCAGTATTTTGCTGCGCACCTGGGTGCACCATATCGTTGTCTGCAATGCCTTAGGTAGACACGAATACATGCTCCGTCTGGGACGTTATTGGATACATATGAGGAAAAACATCCTAAAGATGGATTCTCAACTGAGTTTGACCAGTTTATTCGACTTTTATTATCACTTTTTGAATTTTTCGTTCCAAATTTCATGGACACGTGAGCTACACATGCTAGCCAAAGTTGCTAATTCGACAGAAGAAATGGACATTCTAAAACAAAACAACGATTTATTGTGGAACAAGGATTCCTGGCACTGCATTCTGATGAAAGTTCATCAAAGGTAAGAGAATATTTATGATGTTATTTTGTATTTTTGTTGAATATGTTGACTCCAACATGGCGGAGAATGGCTGAGCGCTGTCTCAGATTATTGTATGCTGTGCTTTTTACTAAAGGGATTTTTTAAAATCTAACACAGCGGTTGCATTAACTTCTTATGGCTGCAAGGCAAAGTGTTGAGTAGCCAGTGAAATCGTGCCCATTTCAAACGGCCTCCTACTCAAATCTTGCTCGTACAATATGAATATTATTATTCTTTTTGGATAGAAAACACTTTCTAGTTTCTAAAACAGTTGGAATTATTTCTCTGAGTGAAACACAAGTCCTTCTGCAGCACTTTTCCTGACCAGGAAGTGAAATGTCAGAAATCTATGCTCTTTTCAATCTGATGCCTATACATGGTCTTAACACCTAGGAGTCTGCTGACAGTCTATACGCCTTCCTATTGGTGTAAAGAGGATGTCAGAGAAGAATTTTTTTTGCTCCTCTTGGTCTGTGGTGGAAAAAAACCTATTTCTTTGACCTGAGCGCCCACTTCCGGTATTCTGAAGGAAGTGGGATGGACTTCTGTTTTGCCTTCCTAACGAACGGCTAACGTCTCCGGCTCGAATTTTTTTGGATATATGTGACCATATCATCGTAATGTATGTTTTTTCAATATAGTTTAATCAGATTATTGAAACTTTATTCGGGAGTTTTGCCGTGTTCCGTCGTATGACTGTGTTTACGTTGGGCCACGGCTACTGGAAATGGTAAATGAACAGGGATATTTCTCATTCTGAAACGAAACAACGACTCATCTGGACAGAGGACGCCTGTTTCAACATTCTGATGAAAGATCAGCCAAAGTAAGACTCATTTTATGATGTTATTTCATATATCTGTCGTGCATGTGAACGGGTCGTGGGCGCCCAAATGTGTCTCTCTATTGTGGCTACGCTAATATAGCGATACATTTTTTTTCGCTGTAAAACATTTAATAAATCGGAAATATTGTTTGGAATCACAAGTTGCCTATCTTTCAATTGCTGCAAACTATATATTTTTCGGAAATGTTTTATGATGAGTAATAAGCTATTTGACGTTGGTGTCTGTTGGTGTCTGTAAATATTATGGCTGCTTTCGGTGCACTTTCTGATTTGTAGCTGAAATGTAAAATATGATTTATACCTGAAATATGCACATTTTTCGAAAAAAAATATGCTATACAATAAATATGTTATCAGACTGTCATCTGATGAATTTGTTTCTTGGTTAGTGGCTATTTATATCTTTATTTGGTCGAATTTGTGATAGCACCTGATGGAGTAAGAAACTGATGGAGTTAGAAAAGTGGTGTCATTTGCTAACGTGGTTAGCTAATAGATGTACATATTTTGTCTTCCCTGTAAAACATTTTAAAAATCGGACATGTTGGTTTGATTCACAAGAAGTTTATCTTTCATCTGGTGTCTTGGACTTGTTAATGTGTGAAAGTTAAATATTTTTAAAAACTAGCTTTTGAATTTCGCGCCCTGCACTTTGAGCTGGATGTTGTCATATTGTGGGCGGTGTCGGGCTTGCAGCCCAAACAGGTTAAGAACCAGTGTATCTTTAATTATATGTCCAACATGTATTTTTCAGCAAAGTTTATGATGAGTTTTTTGGTTAGATTACGTGACTCTCTAAAATTTCTCCGGACAATTTGGAGCATTTTGGCGCCATGTTCACAATGTAAAACCAGGATTTGTAGCTATAAATATGCACATTTTCGAACAAAACATAAATGTATTGTATAACATGATGTTATAAGACTGTCATCTGATGAAGTTGTTCAAAGGTTAGTGATTAATTTTATCTCTATTTGTGAGTTTTGTGAAAGCTATCTTTGCGGTGAAAAAATGGCGTTGTGTTTTGGGCGATTGTGGTGAGCTAACATAAATATATGTTGTGTTTTCGCTGTAAAACATTTAAAAAATCGGACATGTTGGCTGGATTCACAATATGTTTATCTTTCATTTGCTGTATTGGACTTGTGATTTCATGAAATTATATTATATTATATCCCTGTGGCGCTAGGCTAGGCTATGCTAGTCAGGGTTTTTGATGACAAATATCCCGGATCCGGGATGGGGAGTCCAGTGACTATGCATATTTGATGAACAGTGAGTAGCAGTAGCGTAAAAAGAGGGGTTGGCGGGTGTTGGGACACAATGCAGATAGCCCGGTTAGCCAATATGTGGGAGCACTGGTTGGTCGGGCTAATTGAGGTAGTATGTACATGAATGTACAGTTGAAGTGGACATGGATAAACAGAGAGGAGCAGCAGCGTAAAATAGGGGTTGGGGGGGGGGGGGGGGGGGGGGGGGGGGGGGGGGGGGGGGGGGGGGGGGGGGGGGGGGGGGGGGGGGGGGGGGGGGGGGGGGGGGGGGGGGGGGGGGGGGGGGGGGGGGGGGGGGGGGGGGGGGGGGGGGGGGGGGGGGGGGGGGGGGGGGGGGGGGGGGGGGGGGGGGGCAGACAATGGAAATAGTCCGGGTAGCCATTTGGTTTGGCTAAGCCCTAATTTATCTACTTAAAATGTACTTTTAAATCTAACCTAACTAATGAAGGCCAAGTTTGATGCGTTGATCTACCAGACCTTCTGAGGATTTGGGCGGAAGTGTCTGGGAACGAGATAAGGTGTAATGTGACTAAAATGACTTAAACTTTCAGCATGTTTCATCCTTCAGCACAACATGTCACCCTTTATTTGTTTATATCATATTCAACATAGTTCGTTATGTCACATTTAAGACGGGTGATTATGTCACACAGTTATGCCACGTTTATGAACCCTTTATAAAGCATGACATACACTTATAGATGCTATATAACACATTTATGTAGTGCTTATGAAAGCATTAGGAAGGCTTTATGTAGCAATTGATATGAAAGCTTAATGAAGCCTTTATAAGCTGATGGTTATTTAAAGAAGGGACCTTGAAGGTCAGGTTATTATTTGAGAGAATCGAAAATTAAATCCCAATCAGTGAAATAATTATTGATCGAGCTAACTAGCAGATTAACATCAATCATCAACATCAACGATCAGCTGATAGTCTGACAAAATCGGCAAACATCAATGTCAATATTGAAAGACAATTCTTCACTTTTTACTGGTGAAATGTCCACACTGCATGCCAATCATCTCAGTCATTATCATGGGAATATGCATTTAGATTTCTTGAATTACTGTTTCGTGAGTGAATTAACCAGGAGTTATATGTATCAATCCTTTCCAGATAACAGAGGCAATGTGACTGCAGAGAAAGACCTGCTACAGACCAGTTACAACACCCTGACTGAAGAGAGAGACCAGCTACAAACCAGTTACAACATTCTGACTAAAAAGGGAGACCAGCTACAGACCAGTTACAACACCCTGACTAGAGAGAGAGACCAGCTACAGACCAGTTACAACACCCTGACTAAAGAGAGAGACCAGCTACAGACCAGTTACAACACCCTGACTAAAGAGAGAGACCAGCAACAGACCAGTTGCAACAACATGACTGAAGAAAGAGACCAGTTACAGACCAGTTACAACAACCTGACTGAAGAGAGAGACCAGCTACAGACCAGTTACAACACCCTGACTGAAGAGAGAGACCAGCTACAGACCAGTTACAACACCCTGACTAAAGAGAGAGACCAGCTACAGACCAGTTACAACAACCTGACTGAAGAGAGAGACCAGCTACAGACCAGTTACAACACCCTGACTGAAGAGAGAGACCAGCTACAGACAAGTTACAACACCCTGACTAGAGAGAGAGACCAGCTACAGACCAGTTACAACACCCTGACCGAAGAGAGAGAGCAGCTACAGACCAGTTACAACACCCTGACTAGAGAGAGAGACCAGCTACAGACCAGTTGCAACACCAGGACTGAAGAGAGAGACCAGTTACAGACCAGTAACAACACCCTGACTGAAGAGAGAGACCAGCTACAGACCAGTTACAACACCCTGACTGAAGAGAGAGACCAGCTACAGACCAGTTACAACACCCTGACTAGAGAGAGAGACCAGCTACAGACCAGTTACAACACCCTGACTGAAAAGAGAGAGCAGCTACAGACCAGTTACAACACCCTGACTAGAGAGAGAGACCAGCTACAGACCAGTTGCAACACCAGGACTAAAGAAAGAGACCAGTTAAAGACCAGTTACAACACCCTGACTAAAGAGAGATACCAGCTACAGACCAGTTACAACACCCTGACTGAAGAGAGAGACCAGCTACAGACCAGTTACAACACCCTGACTAAAGAGAGAGACCAGCTACAGACCAGTTACAACATTCTGACTAAAGACATACACCAGCAATATAGGGAGAACAAGGATCTCATGACAAAGTTCTCTAATCTGAGTGAGTTTACCTGATAAATGATCATAACATCACATACAGTATCTAATATGCAGTAAACTTGTGTTCGTATTCTACAATAATAGGTGCAGAATAACAAGATGGAAATGTATGTTTTTGTCATGTAGAACAAACCTGTCCTGAAGGCTGGCAGATTAAGTTGGAATCCAGTTGGTACTTCCTGTCTAACGTGGAAAAAACCCTGGGAGGAGAGCAGACTGGACTGTCTGGAGAGAGGAGCAGACCTGGTGATCGTAAACAGTGATATGGAACAGGTGAGAGAGAGAATCAAACATGCCTTGGTCAGTAATGTATCTTCAAGTATTTAACTCATGTAGCCTATAGAAGTTGACAACATCAGTGTCTTTCTCACCAACAGGAGTTTCTCTATGGCCTCAATAAGAGAGCCTGGATTGGTCTGACTGACTCTGTTACTGAGGGGACATGGACATGGGTGGACGGCACACCACTGACCACCCCAAGGTAAGACACTACTGCTGTAATAACACTGACCACCCCAAGGTAAGACACTACTACTCTATAATAACACTGACCACCCCAAGGTAAGACACTACTGTTTTAATAACACTGACCACCCCAAGGTAAGAGACTACTGCTCTATAATAACACTGACCACCCCAAGGTAAGAGTCTACTGCTCTAATAACACTGACCACCCCAAGGTAAGAGACTACTGCTCTAATAACACTGACCACCCCAAGGTAAGACACTACTGTTTTAATAACACTGACCACCCCAAGGTAAAGGACTACTGCTGTAATAACACTGACCACAGTTTAAGGAGTAGGACTGATTCTCTGTGTTGTTCAGAATCTAATGAGTTTAAGGTGAGACTTGACCATCCAGGTGTGATAGAGACTTTTTAACAAATTAGATATTGCTTCAAATCATGTTCATAAATAGTTTTGTTTGCACTCATATATGTCATTCCACGAACACTAAAGATTTATCTTACAATGTCATAAAAAAATTTAAAATGAAAGTTTTGGTTGTTGGTCCAATAAAGGCTATGCTCATATTAATACTGAAAAAAACATGTCTGTATTAACATTGACCCCTTTTTGTATTTTTTCTTATTGGCACTGACTCTATTGAACTCTCTATTGCACTGACTCTATTGACTGACTCTATGCACACTCATTAGACTCTACCCACACACTCACACATATGTACACTGATACTCAAACACACACATCACATACATGAACACACAAAACACACACACACACACACACACGTATATTGACGCTACAATTCATTCCCATTCAAAATCCTATTTCCCCTAACCCTAAACCTAACCCTAGCTCCTAACCCTAAACCTTATTGTAATTCTAACCTTAACACTAATTCTAACCTTTACCCTAAACGCCCTAGAAATAGCATTTAATATATCCACACACAATCTTTCACATTCTTCACACTCACTGTGCTACTCTGTTTATTTCCTCTCCTGATTGCCTAGTCACTTTTTATTTTGTTGTGTTACTATTTTCATTTTTTATTTAGCAAATGTTTTATTAATTTACTTCTTACTGTTTAACTCTGCATTGTTGGGAAGGACCCATAACTAAGCATTTCATGGTAAAGTCTACTCCTAATGTATTTCGCTCATGTGACAACATACCATTTTTATTATTTTATTTTCTCTGTCTTGTTTACCCTGTAGTTACTGGCACTCACAGCAGCTTGATAATGGTTGTGACAACCCAGCAAATCAGGAGAAGGACTGTGTTGAGCTGAACACAGAAACATGGCGTCCTGTAAAGGCATGGAATGACCAGTCATGTTTACACAATCGTTACTGGATTTGTGAAAAAGTGGTTTAACAACACCATGACAACAGAGGAGGCTGGTGGGAGGACGTGCACACATACAGCACCTACAGTGAACACAACTTCATTCTCTCTCTCTCTAAGACACACACACATACAGCACCTACAGTGAACACAACTTCCTTCTCTCTCTCTCTCTAAGACACACACACATACAGCACCTACAGTGAACACAACTTCATTCTCTCTCTCTCTAAGACACACACACACAGTGTGTAGGTACTGTACTGGGGGTAAAAAAAAACAGAAAAGGGTGGTGTACCAAGATGTAACTAGGACTGTGCTGAGGTTGATATTGGGTATTCTGAGCCTGTATATAAATATTCTGACATATCATTTACCTCTCAACATAACAGGATTTGTGAAGAGTTATACAGCATCTCATTATATAGTAGTGCTACAGTGCTAATGCATCTCTCTCTAGTTAAACAGTGTGTTTAACTGTCATCTGTCATCTGTCATCTGTAAAATGATTGTATTCATTGTTTTAAATAGAAACATATTATGTGATTTGCCATAGGCTTGTGCTTTTTTCATAATCAATTATTAGCATAAACGACTTTAGTAAGAAGATGAACAAAGGCTCAGACTAAGTAAGAAAGGAACCTAGCAGGTTCACCAGCTTCCTGATTGAATTGATTGGATTGTTAAAACAATGTGACTTGCAGTTGGACACAGACAGAAGGCAGAACAGTACTGAGAGGATACACACTGCACACAGGGAGACACACACACAGACACACACACACAGACACACACACAGACACACACAGACACACACAGACACACACAGACACACACACACACAGACACACACAGACACACACACACACACACACACACACACAGACATACAGACACACACAGACACATGTGTGAAGTTCCCCTTTTCTGATAAAGATAAAGATGATAAGATAATGTATATGTTGAAAGATAATGATAAAATAATTCCAATCTGAAACCTTACAACTGTATGAAATTGATTAGAATCATAAAATTATAATCTGATGATGTGTGTAGTTTTAGTCGGAATTAGGTTAACAATGTATCTGTATAGTGGAAAAACACAGACTGTCTGAGCAAGGCGTAGCTCAGGATTTGAACTTGTATGGGGGCCGAAGAAAGATGCCGAGAACAGTTACACCAACCTGGTTAGGCCTCTGAGAGACTTGGGAGAGGACAGGGAGTACTTCTCAAGGTCTCCCTAATCTCGGGGGAATGGAACTGTCGGCTGGGTAGTGATACCCAGTGGTGGGAACTATAGAGATAAAACTCACCTACTGTTTGTATGTGAAGGTATGTGCGTAAGGAGCCAGTATAAAATTGATGGTTTTGTACAACGGACTAGGATGTCCTCGGGAATAAACACTTTGACTATTGTAAACTGAGAAGTTCCTTTTTTATGTCTTTATTTTAGGTTGGTCAGGGCGTGAGTTGGGGTGGGCATTCAATGTTGTTTTTCTATGTTTGGTTCTGTGTGTTAGATTTCTATGTGTTTGGCCTGGTATGGTTTTCAATCAGAGGCAGCTGTATATCGTTGTCTCTGATTAAGAGCCATACTTAGGTAGCCTGTGTTCCAGTTTGTGTTTGTGGGTGGTTATTTTCCGTTTCAGTGTTTGCACCATACGTGACTGTGTCGGTTTTCATTTATTTCTCTTGTTCTTTTGTATTTTGTATTCATTCTCGATTAAACAGTATTATGGATATGTACCACGCTGCATTTTGGTCCTCCTCTCCTTCCACCAACGAAAGCCATTACAGAACCACCCACCAACCAAGGACCAAGCAGCGTGGTATGGAGGAGTGCAATCAGGACTCATGGACATGGGAGGAGATTTTGGACGGTAAGGGACCCTGGGCACAGGCTGGGGAATATCGCCGCCCCAAGGAAGAATTGGAGGCAGCTAAAGCTGAGCGGCGGCGATATGAGGAGTTAGCGCGGCAGCGCGACAGGCACGAGAGGCAGCCCCCAAAAATGTTTTTAGGTGGGGAACACGGGGAGATTGGCGGAGTCAGGCGATAGATCTGAGCCAACTCCTCGTGCTTACCGGAAGATGCGCAGTTCTGGTCAGGCACCGTGTTATGCGCTCAAGCGCACGGTGTCGCCAGTATGCGCTCATAGCCCGGTGGGCTATAGGCCAGCCCCCCGCAAGTGTCATGTGAGTGTGGGCATCCAGCCAGGGCGTATTGTGTCGGCCCAGCGTGTTTGGTCTCCGGTACGCCGTTTCGGCCCAGGGTATCCTGCGCCGGCTCTGCGTGCTGTGTCTCCGGGGCGCTGGGAGGGTGCAGTGCGCCCTATGCCTGCGCTCCGCCCATGCCGGGTGAATGTGGGCATTGAGCCTAAGGGAGAGGTGCGAGTGGTATGCACCAGAGCTCCAGTGCTTCCCCACAGCCCGGTTCAACCTGTGCCTGCACTCTGGAGGGTCTGGGCTGAAGTGGTCATCCAGCCTGGGGGAGTGGTTCCAAGGCTGCGCACCAGAGCTACAGTGCTCCCCCACAGCCCGGTCCTTCCGGTGCCTCCTCCACGCACCAGGCCTCCTGTAGGTCTCCCCAGCTTGGTGGGTCCTGTGGCAGCCCCACGCACCAGGCTGTCTCTCCGTCTCCTCCCTCCAGGTCTGTCCGTTTGTCCTGAGCTGCCAGAGCCGCCCGTCAGTCAGGAGCTGCCAGATCCGCCCGTCAGTCAGGAGCTGCCAGAGCCGCCCGTCAGTCAGGAGCTGCCAGAGCCGCCCGTCAGTCAGGAGTTGCCAATGCCGCCCGTCAGTCATGAGCTGTCAGAACCGCCCTTCACTCCGGCGCTGCCACAGTCGCCCTTCACTCCGGCGCTGCCAGAGTCGCCCTTCACTCCGGCGCTGCCAGAGTCACCCTTCACTCTGGAGCTGCCAGAGTCGCCCGTCTATTTGGGGCACGCTGCTAGGGTTCCCAGTCCGGGGTCGGTGGCGAGGGTCGCCACTCCAAAGGCGCCACATATGTGGGCCAAGACTATGGTGCAGTGGGGTCCACATCACGCACCAGAGCCGCCACCGCGGTGAAATGCCCACCCAGGCCCTGCCCTATAGGTTCAGGTTTTGCTGCCGGAGTCCGCACCTTTGGGGGGGGGGGGTACTGTCACGTTCTGACCTTAGATCCTTTTTTATGTCTTTATTTTAGGTTGGTCAGGGCGTGAGTTGGGGTGGGCATTCGATGTTGTTTTTCTATGTTTTGTTCTGTGTGTTAGATTTCTATGTGTTTGGCCTGGTATGGTTTTCAATCAGAGGCAGCTGTATATCGTTGTCTCTGATTGAGAGCCATACTTAGGTAGCCTGTGTTCCCACCTGTGTTTGTGGGTGGTTATTTTCCGTTTCAGTGTTTGTACCATACGGGACTGTGTCGGTTTTCATTTATTTCTCTTGTTCTTTTGTATTTTGTATTCATTCTCGATTAAATGGTATTATGGATACGTACCACGCTGCATTTTGGTCCTCCTCTCCTTCCACCAACGAAAGCCGTTACATTACCATTAAGAGTCAGTTAGAAAGGTTATCATAAGTAAGTTAATAGTATAAGTAAATGCTAAAATAATTTATATTACAATAAAAGGTCAGACAGACTGAATTAGTTCATTCATTGATTGATTGGGGTAATCATTGATATTCGGTGCGGTTAGTTAAGATGGCCGACTACGTCAACAAAAAGGTGATTGAATTAAACAAAGTTAATGAAGAAAACCGGAACAGAGCAACGAGGAGCGTGAAGACTGAGACCCATCTCTCAGGTACAAAGAATTATCTTTCTCTCTCTCTCACACACAGATGCAGACAGGTATGAGCGCACAAACCGAACGCACTCACGTATGCTGACACATGCACACACACTAATATCACATCATAGAAAAACACATGTTTTATTGTTCTGTCTTCTGTGTGGTTCAGTTGGTACAGAGCCTGGGGTTGACAACCTGCTGGGGCCACAAACACTAAAATGTATCAATTCAATTTATTGTTTCACTTCAGTTATTGGAACTATTTAATAATCAATTAAAAATAATCTTTATAACAACAACACAGTGGACACCCCACCACTGTTATTGGTCAACAGCTGAGGGTCTGGTAACCTGAAACAGGCTCTGTGCACCTGGTAACCTGAAACAGGCTCTGTGCACTTGGTGACCTGCCTGTTAATGGTAAACATCTGAGGGTCTGGTAACCTGAAACAGGCTCTGTGCACCTGATGACCTGCCTGTTATTGGTTAACAGCTGAGGGGCTGGTAACCTGAAACAGGCTCTGTGCACCTGGTGACCTGCCTGTTATTGGTAAACATCTGAGGGTCTGGTAACCTGAAACAGGCTCTGTGCACCTGGTGACCTGCCTGTTATTGGTAAACATCTGAGGGTCTGGTAAACTGAAACAGGCTCTGTGCACCTGGTGACCTGCCTGTTATTGGTAAACAGCTGACGGTCTGGTAACCTCAAACAGGCTCTGTGCACCTGGTGACCTGCCTGTATTTGGTAAACATCTGAGGGTCTGGTAACCTGAAACAGGCTCTGTGCACCTGGTGACCTGCCTGTTATTGGTAAACAGCTGAGGGTCTGGTAACCTGAAACAGGCTCTGTGCACCTGGTGACCTGCCTGTTATTGGTAAACAGCTGAGGGTCTGGTAACCTGAAACAGGCTCTGTGCACCTGGTGACCTGCCTGTTATTGGTAAACAGCTGAGGGTCTGGTAACCTCAAACAGGCTCTGTGCACCTGGTGACCTGCCTGTTATTGGTAAACAGCTGAGGATCTGGTAACCTGAAACAGGCTCTGTGCACCTGGTGACCTGCCTGTTATTGGTAAACAGCTGAGGGTCTGGTAACCTGAAACAGGTTCTGTGCACCTGGTGACCTGTCTGTTATTGGTAAACAGCTGAGGGTCTGGTAACCTCAAACAGGTTCTGTGCACCTGTTGACCTGCCTGTTATTGGTAAACAGCTGAGGGTCTGGTAACCTGAAACAGGCTCTGTGCACTTGGTGACCGGCCTGTTATTGGTAACCTCAAATCAAATCAAATTTTATTTGTCACATACACATGGTTAGCAGATGTTAATGCGAGTGTAGCGAAATGCTTGTGCTTCTAGTTCCGACAATGCAGTAATAACCAACGAGTAATCTAACCTAACAATTCCACAACTACTACCTTATACACACAAGTGTGAAGGGATAAAGAATATGTACATAAAGATATATGAATGAGTGATGGTACAGAATGGCATAGGCAAGATGCAGTAGATGGTATAGAGTACAGTATATACAGTGGGGAGAACAAGTATTTGATACACTGCCGATTTTGCAGGTTTTCCTACTTACAAAGCATGTAGAGGTCTGTAATTTTTATCATAGGTACACTTCAACTGTGAGAGACGGAATCTAAAACAAAAATCCAGAAAATCACATTGTATGATTTTTAAATAATTAATTTGCATTTTATTGCATGACATAAGTATTTGATCACCTACCAACCAGTAAGAATTCCGGCTCTCACAGACCTGTTAGTTTTTCTTTAAGAAGCCCTCCTGTTCTCCACTCATTACCTGTATTAACTGCACCTGTTTGAACTCGTTACCTGTATAAAAGACACCTGTCCACACACTCAATCAAACATATTCCAACCTCTCCACAATGGCCAAGACCAGAGAGCTGTGTAAGGACATCAGGGATAAAATTGTAGACCTGCACAAGGCTGGGATGGGCTATAGGACAATAGGCAAGCAGCTTGGTGAGAAGGAAACAACTGTTGGCGCAATTATTAGAAAATGGAAGAAGTTCAAGATGACGGTCAATCACCCTCGGTCTGGGGCTCCATGCAAGATTTCACCTCGTGGGGCATCAATGATCATGAGGAAGGTGAGGGATCAGCCCAGAACTACACGGCAGGACCTGGTCAATGACCTGAAGAGAGCTGGGACCACAGTCTCAAAGAAAACCATTAGTAACACACTACGCCGTCATGGATTAAAATCCTGCAGCGCACGCAAGGTCCCCCTGCTTAAGCCAGTGCATGTCCAGGCCTGTCTGAAGTTTGCCAATGACCATCTGGATGATCCAGAGGAGGAATGGGAGAAGGTCATGTGGTCTGATGAGACAAAAATAGAGCTTTCTGGTCTAACTCCACTCGCCGTGTTTGGAGGAAGAAGAAGTATGAGTACAACCCCAAGAACACCATCCCAACCGTGAAGCATGGAGGTGGAAACATCATTCTTTGGGGATGCTTTTCTGCAAAGGGGACAGGACGACTGCACCGTATTGAGGGGAGGATGGATGGGGCCATGTATCGCGAGATCTTGGCCAACAACCTCCTTCCCTCAGTAAGAGCATTGAAGATGGGTCGTGGCTGGGTCTTCCAGCATGACAACGACACAAAGCACACAGCCATGGCAACTAAGGAGTGGCTCCGTAAGAAGCATCTCAAGGTCCTGGAGTGGCCTAGCCAGTCTCCAGACCTGAACCCAATAGAAAATCTTTGGAGGGAGCTGAAAGTCCGTATTGCCCAGCGACAGCCCCGAAACCTGAAGGATCTGGAGAAGATCTGTAGGGAGGAGTGGGCCAAAATCCCTGCTGCAGTGTGTGCAAACCTAGTCAAGAACTACAGGAAACGTATGATCTCTGTAATTGCAAACAAAGGTTTCTGTACCAAATATTAAGTTCTGCTTTTCTGATGTATCAAATACTTATGTCATGCAGTAAAATGCAAATTAATTACTTAAAAATCATACAATGTGATTTTCTGGATTTTTGTTTTAGATTCCGTCTCTCACAGTTGAAGTGTACCTATGATAAAAATTACAGACCTCTACATGCTTTGTAAGTAGGAAAACCTGCAAAATCGGCAGTGTATCAAATACTTGTTCTCCCCACTGTACATATGAGATGAGTAATGTAGGGTATATAAACAAAGTGGCATAGTTTAAAGTGGCTAGTGATACATGTATTACATAAAGATGGCAAGATGCAGTAGATGATATAGAGTACAGTATATACATATACATATGAGATGAGTAATGTAGGGTATGTAAACATTATTTTAAGTGGCATTGTTTAAAGTGGCTAGTGATATATTTTTCCATAAATTTCCATCAATTCCCATTATTAAAGTGGCTGGAGTTGAGTCAGTATGTTGGCAGCAGCCACTAAATGTTAGTGGTGGCTGTTTAACAGTCTGATGGCCTTGAGATAGAAGCTGTTTTTCAGTCTCTCGGTCCCTGCTTTGATGCACCTGTACTGACCTCGCCTTCTGGATGATAGCGGGGTGAACAGGCAGTGGCTTGGGTGGTTGTTGTCCTTGATGATCTTTATGGCCTTCCTGTGACATCGGGTGGTGTAGGTGTCCTGGAGGGCAGGTAGTTTGCCCCCGGTGATGCGTTGTGCACACCTCACTACCCTCTGGAGAGCCTTACGGTTGTGGACGGAGCAGTTGCCGTACCAGGCGGTGATACAGCCCGACAGGATGCTCTCGATTGTGCATCTGTAGAAGTTTGTGAGTGCTTTTGGTGACAAGCCGAATTTCTTCAGCCTCCTGAGGTTGAAGAGGCGCTGCTGCGCCTTCTTCACAACGCTGTCTGTGTGGGTGGACCAATTCAGTTTGTCCATGATGTGTACGCCGAGGAACTTAAAACTTACTACCCTCTCCACTACTGTCCCGTCGATGTGGATAGGGGGGTGCTCCCTCTGCTGTTTCCTGAAGTCCACAATCATCTCCTTTGTTTTGTTGACGTTGAGTGTGTGGTTATTTTCCTGACACCACACTCCGAGGGCCCTCACCTCTTCCCTGTAGGCCGTCTCGTCGTTGTTGGTAATCAAGCCTACCACTGTAGTGTCGTCCGCAAACTTGATGATAGAGTTGGAGGCGTGCATGGCCACGCAGTCGTGGGTGAACAGGGAGTACAGGAGAGGGCTCAGAACGCACCCTTGTGGGGCCCCAGTGTTGAGGATCAGCGGGGTGGAGATGTTGTTACCCACCCTCACCACCTGGGGGCGGCCCGTCAGGAAGTCCAGTACCCAGTTGCACAGGGCGGGGTCGAGATCCAGGGTCTCGAGCTTGATGACGAGTTTGGAGGGTACTATGGTGTTAAATGCTGAGCTGTAGTCGATGAACAGCATTCTCACATAGGTATTCCTCTTGTCCAGATGGGTTAGGGCAGTGTGCAGTGTGGTTGCGATTGCGTCGTCTGTGGACCTATTGGGTCGGTAAGCAAATTGGAGTGGGTCTAGGGTGTCAGGTAGGGTAGAGGTGAAATGGTCCTTGACTAGTCTCTCAAAGCACTTCATGATGAAGGAAGTGAGTGCTACGGGGCGGTAGTCGTTTAGCTCAGTTACCTTAGCTTTCTTGGGAACAGGAACAATGGTGGCCCTCTTGAAGCATGTGGGGAACAGCAGACTGGGATAAGGATTGATTGAATATGTCCGTCAACACACCAGCCAGCTGGTCTGCGCATGCTCTGAGGACGCGGCTGGGAATGCCATCTGGGCCTGCAGCCTAGCGAGGGTTAACACGTTTAAATGTTTTACTCACCTCGGCTGCAGTGAAGGAGAGCCCGCAGGTTTTGGTAGCGGGCCGTGTCAGTGGCACTGTATTGTCCTCAAAGTGAGCAAAAAAGTTATTTAGTCTGTCTGGGAGCAAGACATCCTGGTCCGCAACGGGGCTGGTTTTCTTTCTGTAATCCGTGATTGACTGTAGACCCTGCCACATACCTCTTGTGTCTGAGCTGTTGAATTGCGACTCTACTTTGTCTCTATACTGGCACTTAGCTTGTTTGATTGCCTTGCGGAGGGAATAGCTACACTGTTTGTATTCGGTCATGTTTCCGGTCACCTTGCCCTGGTTAAAAGCAGTGGTTCGCGCTTTCAGTTTCGCGCGAATGCTGCCATCAATCCACGGTTTCTGGTTTGGGAATGTTTTAATCTTTGCTGTGGGTATTACGTCACTGATGCACTTTCTAATGAACTCGCTCACCGAATCAGCGTATTCGTCAATGTTGTTGATGGACGCAATGCGGAACATATCCCAATCCACGTGATTGAAGCAGTCTTGAAGCGTAGAATCAGATTGGTCGGACCAGCGTTGAACAGACCAGAGCGCGGGAACTTCTTGTTTTAGTTTCTGTTTGTAGGCTGGAAGCAACAAAATGGAGTCGTGGTCAGCTTTTTCGAAAGGAGGGCGGGGGAGGGCCTTATATGCGTCGCGGAAGTTAGAATAACAATGATCTAGGGTTTTACCAGCCCTGGTAGCACAATCGATATGCTGATAGAATTTAGGGAGTTTTGTTTTCAGATTAGCCTTGTTAAAATTCCCAGCTACGATGAATGCAGCCTCAGGGTGAGAGTCATATTCCTGGTCGTAATGATAGTGAGTTGACGTTGCTCTTATATTCAGTAGTTCCTCCCGACTGTATGTAATGAAACCTAAGATTACCTGGGGTACCAATGTAAGAAATAACACGTAAAAAAACGAAATACTGCATTGTTTCCTAGGAACGTGAAGCGAGGCGGCCATCTCTGTCGGCGCCTTTTGTCACAAAAAAAACAACTAATGAAACATTTCGCTAGTTAATATTTTTGTTCACCATTTCATGACTGAGGCAGCACGGAAGCGTGGCTGGAAGCCAGAGAGGCAGCCCCAAAAATGTATTGGGGGGGGGGATAAAGGGGAGTGTGGCGAAGTCAGGTGGGAGACCTGCGCCAACTTCCCGGGCTTACCGTGGAGAGTGAGAGTACGGGCAGACACCGTGTTATGCGGAAGAGCCCACAGTGTCTCCTGTACGTCTGTATAGCCCGGTGCGGTACATCCCAGCTCCTCGTATCGGCCGGGCTAGAGTGGGCATCGAGCCAGGTGCCATGAAGCCGACTCAACGCATCTGGTCTCCAGTGCGTCTCCTTGGGCCGGTGTACATGGCACCAGCCTTACACATGGTGTCCCCGGTTCCCCAGCACAGGCCTGGCTACGGGGAGCATTCAACCAGGTAAGGTTGGGCAGGCTCGGTGCTCAAGAGCTCCAGTACGCCTTCACGGTCCGGTATATCCGGTGCCACCTCCTCGCCCCAGCCCAGTACCACCAGTGCCTACACCACGCACCAGGCTTCCTGTGCGTCTTCAGAGCCCTGTTCCTCCTCCACGCACTAGCTTTGAGGTGCGTGTCTCCAGCCCGGTACCACCAGTTCCGGCACCACGCACCAAGCCTCCTGTGCGTCTCCAGAGCCCTGTACGCCCTGTTGCTGCTCCCCGCACTAGCCTTGAGGTGCGTGTCCTTAGCCCGGTACCACCAGTTCCGGCACCACGCACCAGGCCTACTGTGCGCCTCAGCAGGCCAGAGTCTGCCGTCTGCCCAGCGCCGCCTGCGCTGCCCGTCTGCCCAGCGCTGCCTGCTCTGCCCGTGTGCCCAGCGCCGCCTGCGCTGTCCGTCTGCCCAGCGCCATCTGAGCTGCCCGTCTGCCCAGCGCCATCTGAGCCGCCCGTCTGTCCAGCGCCATCTGAGCCGCCCGTCTGTCCTGAGCCGTCAGAGCCGTCCGTCAGTCAGGAGCTGCCAGAGCCGTCCGCCAGTCAGGAGCCGCCAGAGCCGTCCGCCAGTCAGGAGCCGCCAGAGCCGCCCGCCAGTCAGGAGCCGCCAGAGCCGCCCGCCAGTCAGGAGCCGCCAGAGCCGCCCGCCAGTCAGGAGCTGCCAGAGCCGCCCTCCAGTCAGGAGCTGCCAGAGCCGCCCGCCAGTCAGGAGCTGCCAGAGCCACCCTCCAGTCATGAGCTGCCCTCCAGTCATGAGCTGCCCTCCAGTCATGAGCTGCCCTCCAGTCATGAGCTGCCCTCCAGTCATGAGCTGCCCTCCAGTCATGAGCTGCCCTTCAGTCATGAGCTGCCCTCCAGTCCGGAGCTGCCATTCAGTCCGGAGCTGCCATTCAGTCCGGAGCTGCCATTCAGTCCGGAGCTGCCATTCAGTCCGGAGCTGTCCTTAGTTCGGAGCTGCCCTTCAGTCCAGAGCTACTTCTCAGTCCTGAGTTACCTCTCAGTCCTGAGCTACCTCTCAGTCCTGAGCTACCTCTCAGTCCTGAGCTACCTCTCAGTCATGAGCTACCTCTCAGTCATGAGCTACCTCTCAGTCATGAGCTACCCCTCGGTCATGAGCTACCCCTCGGTCATGAGCTACCCCTCGGTCATGAGCTACCCCTCGGTCATGAGCTACCCCTCAGTCATGAGCTACCTCTCAGTCATGAGCTGCCTCTCAGTCATGAGCTGCCTCACAGTCATGAGCTGCCCTTCAGTCCGGAGGAGTTTCCTCAGTCATGAGGCGCTCCTCAGTCCAGTGGGGACCTTTGTTAGGGTTTCCTAGGCCAAGGTCGGCGGCGAGGGTCGCCACTCAAAGAACGCTAAGGAGGTGGACAAAGACAATGGTGGAGTGGGGTCCACGTCCAGCGCCAGAGCCGCCACCGCGAACAGATGCCCACCCAGACCCTCCCATATAGGTTTAGGTTGTGTGGTCGGAGTCCGCACCTTGGGGGCGGGGGGGGTACTGTCACGTTCTGACCATAGTTCCCAGTTCCGCACCCCTCCAGTCATGAGGCAGTGAGCTGCCCTCCAGTCATGAGCTGCCCTCCAGTCATGAGCTGCCCTCCAGTCATGAGCTGCCCTCCAGTCATGAGCTGCCCTCCAGTCATGAGCTGCCCTTCAGTCATGAGCTGCCCTCCAGTCCGGAGCTGCCATTCAGTCCGGAGCTGCCATTCAGTCCGGAGCTGCCATTCAGTCCGGAGCTGCCATTCAGTCCGGAGCTGTCCTTAGTTCGGAGCTGCCCTTCAGTCCAGAGCTACTTCTCAGTCCTGAGTTACCTCTCAGTCCTGAGCTACCTCTCAGTCCTGAGCTACCTCTCAGTCCTGAGCTACCTCTCAGTCATGAGCTACCTCTCAGTCATGAGCTACCTCTCAGTCATGAGCTACCCCTCGGTCATGAGCTACCCCTCGGTCATGAGCTACCCCTCGGTCATGAGCTACCCCTCGGTCATGAGCTACCCCTCAGTCATGAGCTACCTCTCAGTCATGAGCTGCCTCTCAGTCATGAGCTGCCTCACAGTCATGAGCTGCCCTTCAGTCCGGAGGAGTTTCCTCAGTCATGAGGCGCTCCTCAGTCCAGTGGGGACCTTTGTTAGGGTTCCTAGGCCAAGGTCGGCGGCGAGGGTCGCCACTCAAAGAACGCTAAGGAGGTGGACAAAGACAATGGTGGAGTGGGGTCCACGTCCAGCGCCAGAGCCGCCACCGCGAACAGATGCCCACCCAGACCCTCCCATATAGGTTTAGGTTGTGTGGTCGGATGTCCGCACCTTGGGGGCGGGGGGGGTACTGTCACGTTCTGACCATAGTTCCTTTGTGTTTTCCTTGTTTTAGTGTTGGTCAGGACGTGAGCTGGGTGGGCATTCTATGTTGAGTGTCTAGTTTGTCCATTTCTATGTATGGCCTGATATGGTTCTCAATCAGAAGCAGGTGTTAGTCATTGTCTCTGATTGGGAACCATATTTAGGTAGCTTGTTTTGTGTTGGGGTTTGTGGGTGGTTGTCTTCTGTCTTTGTGTTCATTGCACCAGATAGGACTGTTTCGGTTTTTGCCACGTTTGTATTTGTATAGTGTTCAAGTTATTGTCTCTTTATTAAAAACATGTTGAACACGGAATACGCTGCGTCTTGGTCCGATCCCTGCTACACCTCCTCTTCAGACGAAGAGGAGGAAGGCTGCCCATTACACTCTTCTTAAAATGTGATTTTGAATGTAACCTTAACCTTAAACACACTGCTAACCTTATACCTAACCCTAACCTTAAATTAAGACCAAAAAGCTATTTTTTGTTTTAATTATTTTTACAACCACATGAAACATGAAAGTAACATTTTGCGCTGTTTAAAAAGTTTGTAACGTGCATAAGTACAATGTATGTCTTAGAATAGTAAATAACATTGTTAACTAACTGTTTCATGAGTTTTAGGACCAAGTTGGAAAACGTGTTGACAACAATGTGGTAGGGGCTTAGCTACATAGCTAGTGGATAATGAAGGGATACTAGCTAGCTAGTGACTAATGGTTATAAAAATAGTTATTGCTGTGAGTCTAAAATGGGGAGTTTAATTTGAGTCTTTGTTCACTGTCAATAAAGGCCACAGATTTTTTCTGTTGCTTATCAATAGTAGAGCATTCTTCAGCAATAGTCCTCAGTACTGCTTTTTCTGTTTTCTAGAAAATGGGAAATAACAATTTCCTTTCAATTTCCTTTAAATGTTTACGTATTATTTTCCTTTTTAGTTATTCATGTTTTTATAAGGGCTTTATGCTTTATGGGAAAATAGAAATGACAGTACATTGACTGAAAATAATTCATACATAGCTAAAGTAAGATTGTTCATGTTTTTATAATAGATCAGAGTGGCAAACTGCACATTTACAGTGCATTCGGAAAGTATTCAGACCACTTGACTTTTTCCACATTTTGTTACGTTACAGCCTTATTGTACAATGGTTTAAAAAAATACAAATCCTCAGTCTACACACAGTACCCCATAATGAGAAAGCGAAAACAGGTCTTTTAGAAATTTGTGCAAATGTATTAAAAATAAAAACAGAAATACCTTATTTACTTAAGTATTCAGACCCTTTGCTATGAGACTCAAAATTGAGCTCAAGGGCATCCTGTTTCCAGTGATCATCCTTGAGACAAGGACCTTGAGACAAGGATGATCACTGGAAACAGGATGCACCTGAGCTCAATTTTCAAACAGTTTTCTGGTTTGAATCCCTGAACCAACTATGTGAAAAATCTGCCGATGTGCCCTTGAGCAAAAGTAATGCATTATAAAAGGGTATAGGGTCCCAAATGGAATATTGTTCAAAATTTAACAGGGTCCCGAATGGCACCCTATTCCCTACACCCTACACCCTACCCTAGTGCACTGTCCAAAGTACTGTGCTAATACGGTGTCATTTGGGATACAACCTCACTCACAGAAAGCCAGTCTCAGGGAGATGTTGACACACAGCACTCCTAAACACACAGCAGCCAGCCTGTATTGTTTTTGTGGTCACATTTTGGCAGTGCTTGACTTTGACTGAAATAGGTTCCGGTACGCAGTCCCAAATGGCACCCTGTTCCCTATATAGTGCACTGTCATAAGTACAGTGCTAATAGGGTGTCATTTGGGCCTCACTCACAGAAAGCCAGTCTCAGGGAGATGTTGAGAGTGACTTGTAGTACACACAGCACTCCTAAAACCACAGCAGCCATCCTGTAGAGTCTTAGTCTTCTATCTGCAGAGAAACACACACACACACACCACACACACACACACACACACACACACACACACACACACACACACACACACACACACACACACACACACACACACACACACACACACACACACACACACACACACACACACACACACACATCCATCACATTATGATTACAAACATCATCCTACATCACTACTGATTATCATTAGAATTCCGATAACCAAACCACCCTCCCCCCCAATTTAGGGTTGGTAGCGACCGTTTGCTCAAAAGTCTGGTCATCTCAAATCTGATAAACAGGAAGCAGTCATTGTGTAAAATAAATATTGTATATTCTGCTGTTTGAAGTTGCTGTACAAAACCGGAAGTAAAAGATGCAAATATGCAACTTCAGAAAGGGAAGCATAGAAATAGCACACACAGAACAGATCTACCGCTTCTTAGACTTGCTTTCGATGGGAACGAAAGATCTATAACATTTCTATGTGAATTTGGTCAGGTCGCCCAAAAATGTACTGTAGCTAAAAGATAATACAGAGTTTGTACGATTGCATATTTTACAATTCCAGAGTAAACAAGCTTACACTGAGCATACATAGCTCTTCTGTCTATGAAATTGAGAGTGGTTACGTTTTTCCAGCCCCTCAGCGGTTTACCAAAAACAGTGGCTGGGAGTCCACTTTGTTGTTGTTTAAAAAGGTTATTTAAATAGTTACAGTTACTGAAGGGAAACAAAACACATGCATTTTAGTGTACGTGACCCAGCATGTTGTAAACTCCACGTTCCGTACCAACTGAACCAGCCAGA
>NW_024057918.1:0-78341 GCF_016432855.1 Salvelinus namaycush | reverse complement strand
ACCCCACCCCTCGTTACAGCCTTTATAAAGGCATGGCGTTATACGTCATTAAAGGGGATAAGCGTCATTAAAGGATAGGCTAATAAAACTTAAGGATAGGCTAGGATCCCAGCTCAGTGTGTCAGTTGTATTACTAATCATAACGTGGAACTGGGACTGTCTGTGGAAACGTCCTGGAATAAAATGAGGAATACTTCCGGAACAGATCCTTCAGGAAACAACATGATCTATGAGCAATTGTTTTGCAATAGGGGAATGATCTGTAAGGGCTTGAGACAAGTGAAAGTAAGAACACAATCATAGAAATGGTAGAAAACAGTACCATGCATCCAGTATGAGGATGGGGTGAGAGAGGACAGAGTGGTAAACCAACACCCATCCCATGTGTTGTCTAATACACCTATTGAGTTACACTTAAACTGTATGTGTGTAATACTTTGGCATACTGGCCCCTCTTGTGAAGCCCAGCACTTGCTATTGTCATGCAGGGAAACCGGGTCCGACCCTTTCTTGACACGCACGCACGCACGCACGCACGCACGCACGCACGCACGCACGCACGCACGCACGCACGCACGCACGCACACACACACACACACACACACACACACACACACCTCCAGCTGGGTTGACACCTGGTCAGTCGTAGACATTCCTAAAGACAGGAACCTTAATCCTCAGATTAGCCCAGTGTCCAGTCTGTCTGTCAATCAGCCTGAGAATACTGGGGGAGGCTGTACCAATACCATACCCAAGCAACACTGGGACTACTACTCACTACTACTCACTATGGAGCAGTCACAGGCCTGTTTAGACTCACCTAGCAACACGCTACATACCTAAAGTACTATGGAGCAGTCACAGGCCTGTTTAGACTCACCTAGCAACACGCTACATACCTAAAGTACTATGGAGCAGCCACAGGCCGGTTTAGACTCACCTAGCAACACGCTATATACCTAAAGTACTATGGAGCAGTCACAGGCCTGTTTAGACTCACCTAGCAACACGCTATATACCTAAAGTACTATGGAGCAGTCACAGGCCTCTTTAGACTCACCTAGCAACACGCTATATACCTAAAGTACTATGGAGCAGTCACAGGTCTCTTTAGACTCACCTAGCAACACGCTATATACCTAAAGTACTATGGAGCAGTCACAGGTCTCTTTAGACTCACCTAGCAACACGCTATATACCTAAAGTACTATGGAGCAGTCACAGGCCTGTTTAGACTCACCTAGCAACACGCTATATACCTAAAGTACCATGGAGCAGTCACAGGCCTGTTTAAACTCACCTAGCAACACGCTACATACCTAAAGCACTATGGAGCAGTCACAGGCCTGTTTAGACTCACCTAGCAACACGCTATATACCTAAAGTACTATGGAGCAGTCACAGGTCTCTTTAGACTCACCTAGCAACACGCTATATACCTAAAGTACTATGGAGCAGTCACAGGTCTCTTTAGACTCACCTAGCAACACGCTATATACCTAAAGTACTATGGAGCAGTTACAGGCCTCTTTAGACTCACCTAGCAACACGCTATATACCTAAAGTACTATGGAGCAGTCACAGGCCTCTTTAGACTCACCTAGCAACACGCTATATACCTAAAGTACTATGGAGCAGTCACAGGTCTCTTTAGACTCACCTAGCAACACACTATATACCTAAAGTACTATGGAGCAGTCACAGGTCTCTTTAGACTCACCTAGCAACACACTATATACCTAAAGTACTATGGAGCAGTCACAGGTCTCTTTAGACTCACCTAGCAACACGCTATATACCTAAAGTACTATGGAGCAGTCACAGGTCTCTTTAGACTCACCTAGCAACACGCTATATACCTAAAGTACTAGGGAGCAGTCACAGGCCTCTTTAGACTCACCTAGCAACACGCTATATACCTAAAGTACTATGGAGCAGTCACAGGTCTCTTTAGACTCACCTAGCAACACACTATATACCTAAAGTACTATGGAGCAGTCACAGGTCTCTTTAGACTCACCTAGCAACACGCTATATACCTAAAGTACTATGGAGCAGTCACAGGTCTCTTTAGACTCACCTAGCAACACGCTATTTACCTAAAGTACTAGGGAGCAGTCACAGGTCTCTTTAGACTCACCTAGCAACACGCTATATACCTAAAGTACTATGGAGCAGTCACAGGTCTCTTTAGACTCACCTAGCAACACGCTATATACCCAAAGTACTATGGAGCAGTCACAGGTCTCTTTAGACTCACCTAGCAACACGCTATATACCTAAAGTACTATGGAGCAGTCACAGGCCTGTTTAGACTCACCTAGCAACACACTATTTACCTAAAGTACTATGGTGCAGTCACAGGCCTCTTTAGACTCACCTAGCAACACGCTATATACCTAAAGTACTATGGAGCAGTCACAGGCCTCTTTAGACTCACCTAGCAACACGCTATATACCTAAAGTACTATGGAGCAGTCACAGGCCTCTTTAGACTCACCTAGCAACACGCTATATACCTAAAGTACTATGGAGCAGTCACAGGCCTCTTTAGACTCACCTAGCAACACGCTATATACCTAAAGTACTATGGAGCAGTCACAGGCCTGTTTAGACTCACCTAGCAACACGCTATATACCTAAAGTACTATGGAGCAGTCACAGGTCTCTTTAGACTCACCTAGCAACACGCTATATACCTAAAGTACTATGGAGCAGTCACAGGCCTCTTTAGACTCACCTAGCAACACGCTATATACCTAAAGTACTATGGAGCAGTCACAGGCCTCTTTAGACTCACCTAGCAACACGCTATATACCTAAAGTACTATGGAGCAGTCACAGGTCTCTTTAGACTCACCTAGCAACACGCTATATACCTAAAGTACTATGGAGCAGTCACAGGCCTCTTTAGACTCACCTAGCAACACGCTATATACCTAAAGTACATTTATTCTAATTTCCTCATCCTTGCATGAAGGACCCAGAAGCCTAGAAGGGAACGTAGAATGCTATAGCACATGAAGCTAACGCATCCTCTGTGGTGGGCAGAAATGTAAGTACTAGACAGTGGGGGAGTGGAATTACAGAACAGGGGTATAAGCAGTAGATCTACCGTTGTTGTTAAAGGAAACCAGTTAATGTGGATTCTTTGGGAGAACATTCCCATGCTCTCAGGGTCCCCATATAAAATAATAGATACCAAATACCGTCCTCTCTTCTAAACATCCTCACAGCTTCAGACAGGCAGAGAGAGAGAAACTATTTACAGCTCTGATATGGTTCTGCTGAGAGCTGGTGTTTTCCTGTTGGTCTGTAGTAGAGGCTGTGCCAGTGAAAGTCCTGGGATAAACAGCTTTTCTCTTAAACCCTTGATAGCCCCACAACTCACAGGGCTAGCAGGTTATACAGGAAGGTTAGGCTAAGGTGTGGGACTGGAGCTGGGGCTAAGGTGTGGGACTGGAGCTGGGGCTGAGGTATGGGGCTAGGCTGGGGCTGAGGTATGGGGCTAGGCTGGGGCTGAGGTATGGGGCTAGGCTGGGGCTGAGGCATGGGGCTAGGCTGGGGCTGAGGTATGGGGCTAGGCTGGGGCTGAGGCATGGGGCTAGGCTGGGGCTGAGGTATGAGGCTGGGGCTGAGATATGGGGCTAGGCTGGGGCTGAGGTATGAGGCTGGGGCTGAGATATGGGGCTAGGCTGGGGCTGAGGTATGGGGCTAGGCTGGGGCTAGGCTGGGGCTGAGGTATGAGGCTAGGCTGGGGCTGAGATATGGGGCTAGGCTGGGGCTGAGTTATGGGGCTAGGCTGGGGCTGAGGTGTGTGGCTAGGCTGGGGCTGAGGCATGGGGCTAGGCTGGGGCTGAGATATGGGGCTAGGCTGGGGCTGAGGTATGAGGCTGGGGCTGAGGTGTGTGGCTAGGCTGGGGCTGAGGTATGGGGCTAGGGCTGAGGTATGAGGCTAGGCTGGGGCTGAGGTATGAGGCTGGGGCTAGGCTGGGGCTGGGGAAGAGATATGTGGCTAGGCTGGGGCTGAGGTATGAGGCTAGATTGGGGCTGAGGTGTGTGGCTAGGCTGGGGCTGAGGTATGGGGCAGGCTGGGGCTGAGGTATGAGGCGTGGCTGGGGCTGGGGCTGAGGTATGAGGCTAGACTGGGGCTGAGGTGTGTGGCTAGGCTGGGGCTGAGGTATGGGGCTAGGCTTGGGCTGAGGTATGAGGCGTGGCTGGGGCTGGGGCTGAGGTATGAGGCTAGACTGGGGCTGAGGTGTGTGGCTAGGCTGGGGCTGATGTATGAGGCTGGGGCTGAGGTATGAGGCTAGGCTGGGGCTGGGGCTGAGGTATGAGGCTAGGCTGGCGCTGAGGTATGTGGCTAGGCTGAGTATGAGGTTTGGGGCTAGGCTGGGGCTTAGGTATGGCTGACATATCCGACAGGGGATAAAGCTGGAGGTGGACTGAGAGAGGCCCAGGGACTAAGAGCTTTCTCCATTTCAGGGCTTGTGCCACCCCACAACTGTCTGGGCATGCATATCTGTGGGTGTGGGGGTGGGGGGGGGGGGGGGGGCTGTGTCCGGTTGGTCAGTCTGAGAATGTTGAACCATTACCACCCGAAGTGCCACTGACGCTCCTCCACACAACTGCTGTCCAGTCAGCACATCTCCACAACACCTGTCTGAATACCCCCCCGTGTGTATGTGTGTGTGAATTGTGTATGTGTGTCTCTCTCTCTTTCCCCATGGCCCCACACACAGACACAGGAATAGATAACCCCCAAAGAGTGTGTGAGCAGAACGAACACATGCACACACACTCACACACATACGTACATCTTGCGGAAGCTCAGAAAATAGATTTACTCTGAGAAACAACCAACCAATTATCGCCCCCAATAATAAAGCCATTGAACCTCAAGAGCAGTATATTGAACACTTCTCCATGCATCTATAACCTCTATAATACTTCTCCATGCATCTATAACCTCTAGAACACTTCTCCATGCATCTATAACCTCTTTAACACTTATCCATGCATCTATAACCTCTATAACACTACTCCATGCATCTATAACCTCTATAACACTTCTCCATGCATCTATAACCTCTATAACACTGCTCCATGCATCTATAACCTCTAGAACACTTATCCATGCATCTAGAAGATCTAGAACACTTCTCCATGCATCTATAACCTCTAGAACACTTATCCATGCATCTAGAAGCTCTAGAACACTTCTCCATGCATCTATAACCTCTAGAACACTTATCCATGCATCTAGAAGCTCTAGAACACTTCTCCATGCATCTATAACCTCTATAACACTTCTCCATGCATCTATAACCTCTATAACACTTCTCCATGCATCTATAACCTCTATAACACTTATCCATGCATCTATAACCTCTATAACACTTCGCCATGCATCTATAACCTCTAGAACACTTATCCATGCATCTATAACCTCTATAACACTGCTCCATGCATCTATAACCTCTAGAACACTTATCCATGCATCTATAACCTCTATAACACTTCTCCATGCATCTATAACCTCTAGAACACTTACCCATGCATCTATAACCTCTATAACACTGCTCCATGCATCTATAACCTATAGAACACTTATCCGTGCATCTAGGAGCTCTAGAACACTTCTCCATGCATCTATAACCTCTAGAACACTACTCCATGCATCTATAACCTCTAGAACACGTTTTCATACATCTATAACCCATATAACACTTCTCCATACATCTATAACCTCTCAAACACTTCTCCATGCATCTAGAAGCTCTAGAACACTTCTCCATGCATCTAGAAGCTCTAGAACACTTCTCCATGCATCTATAACCTCTATAACACTTCTCCATGCATCTATAACCTCTATAACACTTATCCATGCATCTATAACCTCTATAACACTACTCCATGCATCTATAACCTCTATAACACTTCTCCATGCATCTATAACCTCTATAACACTTCTCCATGCATCTATAACCTCTATAACACTTCTCCATGTATCTATAACCTCTATAACACTACTCCATGCATCTATAACCTCTAGAACATGTTTTCATACATCTATAACCCATATAACACTTCTCCATGCATCTATAACCTCTATAACACTACTCCATGCATCTATAACCTCTATAACACTACTCCATGCATCTATAACCTCTAGAACATGTTTTCATACATCTATAACCCATATAACACTACTCCATGCATATATAACCTCTATAACACTTCTCCATGCATCTATAACCTCTATAACACTTCTCCATGCATCTATAACCTCTATAACACTTCTCCATGTATATATAACCTCTATAACACTACTCCATGCATCTATAAACTCTAGAACATGTTTTCATACATCTATAACCCATATAACACTTCTCCATGCATCTATAACCTCTATAACACTACTCCATGCATATATAACCTCTATAACACTACTCCATGCATCTATAACCTCTAGAACACTTCTCCGTGCATCTATAACCTCTATAACAGAGCTGTTTGGTTTAGAACTGTCATTACAGGAGTTATGATGATAGACTTAACAAGAACCTTTAACAGGATCCATGGACTAACGAAGCAAAGGGCAGTGTGTGTGTGTGTGTCTGTGTTAATGTGTGTGTGTGTGTGTCTGTGTTAATGTGTGTGTGTGTGTGTGTGTGTGTGTGTGTGTGTGTGTGTGTGTGTGTGTGTGTGTGTGTGTGTGTGTGTGTGTGTGTGTGTGTGTGTGTGTGTGTGTGTGTGTGTGTGGGAGGAAACACTCATTATCATTTGCTATAATAATGAACCTCTCCTCCTTCATAATGATAATAATGAACCAACAGCCACACAGCCAGAAGGCCTTGTAGGTTAGAGTAGAGTCAACAACATTATCTAACAGTGTCAAGGTCACAGAACAGGGGATATTATGAGATGTGTTTGGAGTTGTTTATCCTAGTCTAAGACAGAGGCCTCATTTGAAAACATTTCAACATTCAAAGCATCAACCTCCATGAACACTAAACAGTAGAAACGCCCCTGTGAGGGCTAATGTTGGGCAGCAGACGTCAACATTATGATAGGAGCTGGAGGGATCAATACATCATGAGCTCAGAATGTCATCTACTTTCCTCAATCAACAGCTGTGTGTGTGTGTGTGTGTGTGTGTGTGTGTGTGTGTGTGTGTGTGCGTGCGTGCGTGCGTGCGTGCGTGCGTGCGTGCGTGCGTGCGTGCGTGCACTGTCACGAGTCAGCCAGTCGCTGGTCTATGAATATGATTATGTATCCCATTCTGGGCAGAACAACTATAATAACCACAATCATCAGCTGTCACAGATTACATTCTACCTTTACAGACCGTTCCACTGTTGTCACATTGTGACAGTCATCTGGTTCATCACATTACAGCAGATTGGCTCATTTCCTGGTCATTTATGGAATATACTATATAAACCCAGATATAACTAAACAGGTTAGTTATGGAATATACTATTTAAACCCAGATATAACTAAACAGGTTAGTTATGGAATATACTATATAAACCCAGATATAACTAAACAGGTTAGTTATGGAATATACTATATAAACCAAGATATAACTAAACAGGTTACTTCTGGAATGTACTATATAAACCCAGATATAACTAAACAGGTTAGCTATGGAATATACTATATAAACCCAGATATAACTAAACAGGTCAGTTATGGAATATACTATATAAACCCAGATATAACTAAAAAGGTTAGTTATGGAATATACTATATAAACCCAGATATAACTAAAAAGGTTAGTTATGGAATATACTATATAAACCCAGATATAACTAAACAGGTTAGTTATGGAATATACTATATAAACCCAGATATAACTAAACAGGTTAGTTATGGAATATACTATATAAACCAAGATATAACTAAACAGGTTACTTCTGGAATGTACTATATAAACCCAGATATAACTAAACAGGTTAGTTATGGAATATACTATATAAACCCAGATATAACTAAACAGGTTAGTTATGGAATATACTATATAAACCCAGATATAACTAAGAAGGTTAGTTATGGAATATACTATATAAACCCAGATATAACTAAACAGGTTAGTTATGGAATATACTATATAAACCCACTATATCTGCCTCCAGGACAAGACTCATGACAATAAAGGGTAACCTTTATGCAGGCAGGCAGGAGGCTTGCCCCTTTCAAATCCGAGTGTGGAATGTCCTTCTTCACTCGGCTACAACATTTACACTGAAACATTTGAACTCTAGTGATTTCCTGTTATTGGGGTGGATATAGGAGACTTAACATCCACTGTAAAGTGCTATTAACGTGACTTCAAAACACATGTCTGTGTGTGTGGCTGTCACCATCTGTTTGTTAATCACCTAACCCCCTGGGCGCAGATGTCAATTCAATGTTTATTCCCGGTTGGTTCAACGTCATTTCAATGCAGTGACGTGGAAACAACGTTGATTCAGCCGGTGTTCCCGGTGGGAAGACACTCGCACAAGACGGAAGTACATGCGTGTGATGCATGCAAACTAACGGAATTTTGCATTTCGTTGCACCTTTAATTAATACCTGCTGTAAACGAATAATTTTTTTTATATATATATTTAAAGTCAGGCAGGTGTTTGGCGCATGTGCCAGGTGATCTCAAAGGCAGTACCAGTGTTTTGAAAAGTCGGTTTTATTATAACAATGTTTTTCTCAAATTTCGACCTGAATAAGGACCAACTGTACAGACAACCGGTCGAGGAAGTTCAAATGTCATTTTATTCAACATTCTGGCTTGTAAGGAAACCTTCCTGGTGTTTGCAGTGCTTTCATTCAGACTGTGTCAGCAGAAAGCTGGTATCACAGTCTGATTCATTATGCAAGCAGGAGGCTAACTATATTGTGCAAAAGTGCTTTTATTAACAAAATCATGGTAGTGATGATGATAGCAGTAGTTAGGCAGAATAGGCTGAAATGTCAAACGCTTAACAGAAATAAACAGCTTCTGATGTCAAACTCAAACGTTTCAAATCAATCCAAACTGGGTCTGGCCAAGGATCAGGGTACAGGCACTGTAACATCACAACCTACCCACACAGACACTCACAAATGCTTACAGTAAAAAAGCAAAGTTGAAATACCTTAAAGCCTGTTGAACTTTCCCTTTGCTCTCTAAACTCTAACCCACGTAGTGACATCATCACATCCTGCCTGTTTCCAACCACCAAGACAAATAGGGAAAATCCACAACATACTGTAGGTAGCATTTCACTGAACCTCAGCTCACAGGGTGTGTAGTAGTTGTGTAGATAAATAAGGAAATTATGACTTTGGTACAAAATGACTGGTTGAGCATAGGAGGGATAGGGGGTCTCAGGAGCACTAAACACTAGGGTGTGTCCCAAATGTGCATGGGCCCTGGTCAAAAGAGCATGGGCCCTGGTGGTCAAAAGAGCATGGGCCCTGGTCAAAAGCAGGGCACTATATAGGGTGCCATTTGGGACACATCCTAAGTGACAAATGGTGACCTGGGCCCAATTTCCGATTGCAATGGAACTTAGGCTTACGAGTGTTTTAACTATGCATCTTCCCTACAACGGTCGATGATGTAACATGTGTCTCCCAAAACACCAGGCAGAGAGAGCGCTCGCAATGTGTGTCGTTGGAGCATGTGTTGATACTGATAGGATCGAAAGAAAATTAAGTGCTGCTCTTGGATCAGCTCTCTTCATTCAAATCTTTCCTTAACATTATCATTTTTTCACAATACTGACAATGGATCAACTCTTAGAGATATTTCCACCTACTGCTGCAAATATTGAGGCGGCTTATTCTAATGATTATCCAATAAAAATGCACTAAATCAACTATTTGGCACATCCTTGATCACATGTTAGTCTACACACCCTTAATTATTTTGAGACAAATTACAGACAGTAACCAACAAGTAGAAAAATATAACTCAATTGAATGAACATGAAATGTATTTCAATATGACTGAAATGGGCCTATAGCTTACTCTTTATATTTTAATGCAGTCATCTCGGTTTGAATTTGAAGCATATTTTCATACGTTGCTTGTTTGTATCAATTGCAAAGACATTTGGCAACTTTTAATTTGTAGTCAACTTTGTTCAGACATTATTGGTGTTCACAGAAAGAAGGATAAACCATGTGATTCTATGTTTAGTAGAGATCTTCTGTTTATAAAGTGACGCGGTAGGGCAAAAAGCATCTAACGACACACTTAGCTGTTCTACGAGCTGTCTGAGGCAGGGGGTAAAATGCTAAGCGTTTTCAAGTGCAACGTTAATAACAATGATTTTGGGAAACATCTCGGAGATTTAACAATGCTCTTACGAAGGTTCTAACGATGAATTTAGCCTTCAGATGATTTTGGGAAACTGGGCCCAGGTCAGCAGAGGTCAGGAGAGAGGCCTCTAGCCTCCCATAGAGAACCCACAGAGAACCATCTGAGAGACCACTCACTGTGATATAAAATACACGATAAGGTAAAAGTACTATTTATTTTGGAGGTAAAGATGTGGTCCTGTAGCTCAGTTAGTTGGTGCTGTTATTGTTTTGGATAGAAGCATCCGCTTGGTAAATGGCCATATTTCCCATGTCATATCTCAACTGCCAAACCTATACCTTCCATCTGCTATTCTGTCAGCTTAGTTCCTCTCAGATTTTTGGGATATCATTTGAGTGTTCTGGAACATTTAATGTGCCTCTACCTGTGTTGTCGGGTAAGATACAGCTGGTTCAGACAGTGACTCAGGAGTCAGACAGAGACCACAGCTCAGACAGGTACACAGCCTCACCCTGCTGGCTGGGAATTAACCTCACTGTAACCTTGTCTTTAACGTAACCTGGTCAACACGTAATCTTTTGAATGGATTAATTCAGCTAATATAATTTATGTATCCCCAGCCTTGTACAGCCAGCTACTAACTCATTCTCAGCCTCTACCTCAGGCCTCAGTATCAAGGCCTAGCCCCAGCCATATACCCCAGCAGCCCTATACCCCAACCCCAGCCCCAGCATCAAGCCACAGCTCAGCCCCAGCCCTGCCTCCAGCCCCTACCTCAGAGCCCCATCTCCATACCCCAGCTTCTACCTCAAGCCCCACAGGAATAAGCCCTGGGCCATCTGTGGAGGCATTTCTGTCTATAAATCTGTTTGCAATGGTGGCCCTCTGGACCCTGGACCAGCCCCGTCGGGGGTGTGGCCCTCTGGCCCCTGGCGAAGCCCTATATACCCCCTAAGGTCATCCCACACACCCCTGAGGACACAGGTCCCACACCCCCTAAGTCTCAGGCCCCTGCACACCCCCGACGGTCACCCCACCACCCTCTCCCTTCTCTCGGACACACAAGGGCTTGGAAGCACCACTTTCTCCTTCTGTCATCTGTCCATCCTCCCCCACCCTCCATCCATTCCCACCCGACCTACTCCTGTCCATCTAGCACCATCAATACATCAATCTCTCCATTCCACCAACATTGGACACATTAATCCATCCCATCACAATGAGGACAGATGCCTCTCCTTCCTCCATGCTGACACAGCAATCTGACCAGCATCTGGGGAGCAGACAGTTTACTAGACAGACAGGAGACTGACTGGTGGAGACAGACAGGAAACTGACTGGTAGAGACAGACAGGAAACTGACTGGTAGAAACAGACAGAAACTGACTGGTGGAGACAGACAAGAAACTGACTGGTAGAGACAGACAGGAAACTGACTGGTAGAGACAGACAGGAAACTGACTGGGAGATACAGACAGGAAACTGACTGGGAGATACAGACAGGGTACGGGTAGTGATACAGACAGGGTACTGGTAGAGATACAGACAGGGTACTGGTAGAGATACAGACAGGGTACTGGTAGAGATAGAGAAAGGGTACTGGTAGAGACAGACAGGGGACTGGTAGAGAGTCAGACAGGGTACTGGTAGAGAGTCAGACAGGGTACTGGTAGAGTCAGACAGGGTACTGGTAGAGACAGACAGGGTACTGGTAGAGATACAGACAGGGTACTGGTAGAGAGTCAGACAGGGTACTGGTAGAGTCAGACAGGGTACTGGTAGAGATACAGACAGGGTACTGGTAGAGATACAGACAGGTTACTGGTAGAGACAGACAGGGTACTGGTAGAGTCAGACAGGGTACTGGTAGAGATACAGACAGGGTACTGGTAGAGATACAGACAGGGTACTGGTAGAGATTCAGACAGGTTACTGGTAGAGATACAGACAGGGTACTGGTAGAGATACAGACAGGGTACTGGTAGAGACAGACAGGGTACTGGTAGAGATACAGACAGGGTACTGGTAGAGACAGACAGGGTACTGGTAGAGATAGACAGGGTACTGGTAGAGAGTCAGACAGGGTACTGGTAGAGATACAGACAGGGTACTGGTAGAGACAGACAGGGTACTGGTAGAGATACAGACAGGGTACTGGTAGAGATACAGACAGGGTACTGGTAGAGATAGATAGGGTACTGGTAGAGATACAGACAGGTTACTGGAAGAGATTCAGACAGGGTACTGGTAGAGAGTCAGACAGGGTACTGGTAGAGATAGACAGGGTACTGGTAGAGAGTCAGACAGGGTACTGGTAGAGAGTCAGACAGGGTACTGGTAGAGATAGACAGGGTACTGGTAGAGATACAAACAGGTTACTGGAAGAGATTCAGACAGGTTACTGGTAGAGATAGACAGGGTACTGGTAGAGATACAGACAGGGTACTGGTAGAGACAGACAGGGGACTGGTAGAGAGTCAGACAGGGTACTGGTAGAGACAGACAGGTTACTGGAAGAGATTCAGACAGTTTACTGGTAGAGATACAGACTGGGTACTGGTAGAGACACAGACAAGGTACTGGTAGAGATACAGACAGGTTACTGGTAGAAATACAGACAGTGTACTGGTAGAGATACAGACAGGGTACTGGTAGAGATACAGACAGGGTACTGGTAGAGATACAGACAGGGTACTGGTAGAGATACAGACAGGGTACTGGTAGAGATACAGACAGGGTACTGGTAGAGATACAGACAGGGTACTGGTAGAGATACAGACAGGTTACTGGTAGAGATACAGACAGGGTACTGGTAGAGATAGACAGGGTACTGTTAGAGAGTCAGACAGGGTACTGGTAGAGACAGACAGGGGACTGGTAGAGAGTCAGACAGGGTACTGGTAGAGATAGACAGGTTACTGGTAGAGATACAGACAGGGTACTGGTAGAGACAGACAGGGTACTGGTAGAGTCAGACAGGGTACTGGTAGAGACAGACAGCGTAGAGATACAGACAGGTTACTGGAAGAGATTCAGACAGGTTACTGGTAGAGATAGACAGGGTACTGGTAGAGATACAGACAGGGTACTGGTAGAGACAGACAGGGTACTGGTAGAGAGTCAGACAGGGTACTGGTAGAGATAGACAGGGTACTGGTAGAGATGCAGACAGGGTACTGGTAGAGACAGACAGGGGACTGGTAGAGAGTCAGACAGGGTACTGGTAGAGATACAGACAGGGTACTGGTAGAGATACAGACAGGGTACTGGTAGAGATACAGACAGGGTACTGGTAGAGATACAGACAGGGTACTGGTAGAGATACAGACAGGGTACTGGTAGAGATACAGAAAGGGTACTGGTAGAGATACAGACAGGGTACTGGTAGAGATACAGACAGGTTACTGGTAGAGATACAGACAGGGTACTGGTAGAGATACAGACAGGGTACTGGTAGAGACAGACAGGGGACTGGTAGAGAGTCAGACAGGGTACTGGTAGAGAGTCAGACAGGGTACTGGTAGAGAGTCAGACAGGGTACTGGTAGAGAGTCAGACAGGGTACTGGTAGAGATACAGACAGGGTACTGGTAGAGTCAGACAGGGTACTGGTAGAGACAGACAGGGGACTGGTAGAGATACAGACAGGTTACTGGTAGAGATACAGACAGGTTACTGGTAGAGATACAGACAATGGTGGAAAAAGTACCCAATTGTCATACTTGAGTAAAAGTAAAGATACCATAATGGAAAATGAAAGTGAAAGTCCCCCAGTATAATACTACTTGAGTAAAAGTCTAAAAGTATTTGGTTTTAAATACACTTAAGTATCAAAAGTAAATACAATTGGTCAAATATACTTAAGTATTAAAAGTAAAAGTTTGAATAATTAAAATGGCCTTTTATTAAGCAAACCAGATGGCAAATTTATCTTGTTTTTTTATTTACATATAGCCAGGAGCACACACCAACACTCAGACATCATTTACAAACAAAGCATTTGTGTTGAATGAGTCCCCCAGATCAGAGGCTGTAGGGATGACCAGGGATGTTCTCTTGATAAATGTGTGAATTGAACCATTTTCTGTCCTGCTAAGCATTCAAAATATAATGAGTACTTTTGGGTGTCAGGGAAAATGTATGGAGTAAAAAAATATATACTTTTCTTTAGGAATGTAGTGAAGTAAAAGTTGTCAAATATATAAATTGTAAAGTAAAGTACAGATACTCAAAAAAACTACTTGAGTAGTACTTTAAAGTATTTTTACTTAAGTACTTTGCACCACTGGAGACAGACAGGGTGCTTCTACACCTGCAAACAATGCAGGTGTAGAAGCACGGTGGCTAGGCAAAACTCCCTAGAAAGGCCAAAACCTAGAAAGAAACCTAGAGAGGAACCAGGCTATGAGGGGTGGCCAGTCCTCTTCTGGCTGTGCCGGGTGGAGATTATAACAGAACATGGCCAAGATGTTCAAATGTTCATAAATGACCAGCATGGTCAAATAATAATAATCACAGTAGTTGTCGAGGGTGCAACAAGTCAGCACCTCAGGAGTAAATGTCAGTTGGCTTTTCATAGCCGATCATTGAGAGTATCTCTACCGCTCCTGCTGTGTCTAGAGAGTTGAAAACAGCAGGTCTGGGACAGGTAGCGCGTCCAGTGAACAGGTCAGGGTTCCATAGCTGCAGGCAGAACAGTTGAAACTGGAGCAGCAGCACGGCCAGGTGGACTGGGGACAGCAAGGAGTCATCATGCCAGGTAGTCCTGAGGCATGGTCCTAGGGTTCAGGTCCTCCAAGAGAGAGAAAGAAAGAAAGAAAGAAAGAAAGAAAGAAAGAAAGAAAGAAAGAAAGAAAGAAAGAAAGAAAGAAAGAAAGAAAGAAAGAAAGAAAGAAAGAAAGAAAGAAAGAAAGAAAGAAAGAAAGAAAGAAAGAGAGAATTAGAGAGAGCATACTTAAATTCACACAGGACACCGGATAAGACAGGAGAAGTACTCCAGATATAACAGACTGACCCTAGCCCCCCGACACATAAACTACTGCAGCATAAATACTGGAGGCTGAGACAGGAGGGGTCAGGAGACACTGTGGCCCCATCCGATGATACCCCCGAACAGGGCCAAACAGGCAGGATATAACCCCACCCACTTTGCCAAAGCACAGCCCCCACACCACTAGAGGGATACCTTCAATCACCAACGTACCATCCTGAGACAAGGCCGAGTATAGCCCACAAAGATCTCCGCCACGGCACAACCCAAGGGGGGGCGCCAACCCAGACAGGAAGACCACGTCAGTGACTCAACCCACTCAAGTGATGCACCCCTCCTAGGGACGGCATGGAAGAGCACCAGTAAGCCAGTGACTCAGCCCCTGTAATAGGGTTAGAGGCAGAGAATCCCAGTGGAGAGAGGGGAACCGGCCAGGCAGAGACAGCAAGGGCGGTTCGTTGCTCCAGTGCCTTTCCGTTCACCTTCACTCTCCTGGGCCAGACTACACTCAATCATAGGACCTACTGAAGAGATGAGTCTTCAATAAAGACTTAAAGGTTGAGACCGAGTCTGCGTCTCTCACATGGGTAGGCAGACCATTCCATAAAAATGAAGCTCTATAGGAGAAAGCCCTGCCTCCAGCTGTTTGCTTAAAATTCTAGGGACAATTAGGAGGCCTGCGTCTTGTGACCGTAGCGTACGTGTAGGTATGTACGGCAGGACCAAATCGGAAAGATAGGTAGGAGCAAGCCCATGTAATGCTTTGTAGGTTAGCAGTAAAACCTTGAAATCAGCCCTTGCCTTAACAGGAAGCCAGTGTAGGGAGGCTAGCACTGGAGTAATATGATACAATTTTGGGATTCTAGTCAGGATTCTAGCAGCCGTATTTAGCACTAACTGAAGTTTATTTAGTGCTTTATCCGGATGTAACGTGCTGTCACGTTCTGAGCTATATTTCTGCATTGCAGTAGTCTAACCTAGAAGTAACAAAAGCATGGATACATTTTTCTGCATAATTTTTGGACAGAAAATGTCAGATTTTTGAAATGTTACGTAGATGGAAAAAAGCTGTCTTTGAAACAGTCTTGATATGTAACAGTGGAGAGAGTGAAACAGTGGAGAGAGTGAATCAGTGGAGAGAGTGAAACAGTGGAGAGAGTGAATCAGTGGAGAGAGTGAATCAGTGGAGAGAGTGAAACAGTGGAGAGAGTGAATCAGTGGAGAGAGTGAATCAGTGGAGAGAGTGAATCAGTGGAGAGAGTGAATCAGTGGAGAGAGTGAATCAGTGGAGAGAGTGAATCAGTAGAGAGAGTGAAACAGTGGCGAGAGTGAAACAGTGGAGAGAGTGAATCAGTGGAGAGAGTGAATCAGTGGCCAGAGAGCCAGCATGGGATCAGACACATCAACAGTGTAAACTAGCTCTTCCTGTCGAACCATTCACATGGAAATACCACCTTCACAGTTACTAATGGGGGGGGCCAGAGTGTGTGAGTGGTAGGGAGGTCGTTCGGCAGAGTATGTGTGTGGGAAGGTAGGGGGGCAGAGTGTGTGTGAGGGGGGAAGTGGGGGGCAGAGTGTGTGTGCGAGGGGGGGGGGGGGGGGGGGGGGGTGTCAGAGTGTGTGTGTGTGTGTGAGGGGGGAGGTAGGGGGCAGAGTGTGTGAGGGGGGAGGTGGGGGCCAGAGTGTGTGTGAGGGCGTAGGTGGGGGGGCAGAGTGTGTGGGGGGGCAGAGTGTGTGTGTGTGTGTGAGGGGGGGTGGGGAGAATAATGTGTGTGTTGGGAACAGAGTGTGTGTGTGGGGTGGCAGAGTGTGTGTGAGTGGGTAGGAGGGGGGAGGTGGGGGGGCAGAGTGTGTGTGAGGGGGAGGTGTGGGGCAGAGTGTGTGTGTGTGAGGGGGGTGGGGAGAATAATGTGTGTGGGGGGGACAGAGTGTGTGTGTGGGGTGGCAGAGTGTGTGTGAGTGGGTAGGTGGGGGGATGTGGGGGGGCAGAGTGTGTGTGAGGGGGAGGTCCGTGTGTGTGGGGGGGCAGAGTATGTGTGAGGGGGGTTTACATACATTTATTTTTTAAATGTTATTTAACCTTTATTTAACTAGGCAAGTCCGTTAAAGAACAAATTGTTATTTACAATGACGGCCTAGGAACTGCCTTGTTCAGGGGCAAAAGACAGATTTTTACCTTGTCAGCTCAGGGATACAATCTAGCAGCCTTCCGGTTTCTGGCTCAACCCTCTAACCACTAGGCTACCTGCTGCCGTACCATCTACTAACGTGTTGCAAATGGACGGCCACTGTTTGGGTAAGTGGCCCTAGAATGACTTGACACGGTCAATAAGGATGTTCACTCCCCTCCCAGCTCCCTATATCTCTTTGTCTGTCTCGCTCCCTCTCCCCCTCTCTCTCTCCCTCTCTCTCTCCCTCTCTCTCTCACACACACACCACATACTGTACACACACATAGAGAGAGAGAGAGAGAGACCCACACACTCAAACAGACACACATTCTGATTCTCCAAATGTGCATCGAGAATCATCCGCTGCTTGAACAGTCTTGCAGATTTGATGAGTGACTGAAGCATGTTATAGGAGTGACTGAAGCACGTTATAGGAGTGACTGAAGCATGTTTTATGAGTGACTGAAGCATGTTATAGGAGTGACTGAAGCATGTTATAGGAGTGACTGAAGCATGTTTTATGAGTGACTGAAGCACGTTATAGGAGTGACTGAAGCATGTTAAAGGAGTGACTGAAGCACGTTATAGGAGTGACTGAAGCATGTTTTATGAGTGACTGAAGCATGTTATAGGAGTGACTGAAGCATGTTATAGGAGTGACTGAAGCATGTTTTATGAGTGACTGAAGCATGTTATAGGAGTGACTGAAGCATGTTATAAGAGTGTGTGAGGCATGTTATAGGAGTGACTGAAGCATGTTATAGGAGTGTATGAGGCATGTTATAGGAGTGACTGAAGCATGTTATAGGAGTGACTGAAACATCTTATAGGAGAGTGTGAGGAATATTATATGAGTGACTGAAACATGTTATAGGAGTGACTGAAGCATCTAATAGGAGTGTGTGAGGCATGTTATATGAGTGACTGAAAGATGTTATAGGAGTGTGTGAGGTATGTTATAGGAGTGACTGAAGCATGTTATAGGAGTGACTGAAGCATGCTATAGGAGTGACTCAAGCATCTAATAGGAGTGTGTGAGGCATGTTATATGAGTGACTGAAACATGTTAAAGGAGTGACTGAAGCATCTTATAGGAGTGACTGAAGCATGGTATAGGAGTATGTGAGCCATGTCATAGACATTGAGTCAGTGAGTCCTGGGGTCTGAGTAATGTAAGGGCTTGTGGGGGATTTCCTTCAGTTCTGATAGACTGTAACTGTATTTGTGTCTACTTCCAGTGCATCTCTCTGTCTGTATCTCTCCCCTCCTCTCCCCATCCACAACCCTCCTCTCCTCTCCACTCCTCGCCCCTCGTCTCCGCCTAGCTAGCCCTTCGTTGTCCCTCTGATGTGATTCTCACTGACAAACTGGGTTAATGGAACAAATTGTAAGAATTTATTACCATAGGCCATACCAATTGTTCAGTTCAGTGCAGCGCTGGGCTCTGCATTTGTGTGTGTGTGCATTGTTGTTAGATCAGGGCATTACTTACTGGTGTGTTAAAGAAAAACGTTTAAATCCACCAGCATCGTTGCGTGATGCACAGATTAACTGTGGGATCCATTTGTGGAACGTCAGAAAGGGTACACATGGGTAAAGTGCATGAAAAACTATGTCTAAGTTTCATACATAAAAATGCATTTGGTCTATTGCACTCAACAACTGCAAGTTGGTGTAGAAAAGTCATAGCATTAGGCTAGCTGTAAATCCAGTATAGCAGACTGGAGTTAAATGGTTTAAAGATAGTTCCTTTCTCAGCAAGTCCCCCTTTCCGCCTCCAAAAACAATTCTGCTGAAAAGATTTACCAACGGGCTTCACTTACTGGCTGTGGGGGATGGGAGAAAGGAGAGGGGGGGCAAGGCAGGGTCATGTGGGAAGGTGGGGGCCTTTCTCTTCTCTTTCTTTTCTCTTTCTCTCTCGTAGGAAAGAAAGCGGTCGGGGAGGGAGAGTCGCCAAAACCCACAGCCCTGGAGAGAGAGACGCGGAGAGGGAGAGAGATGTGGGAGGGACTGAAGCGAGAGCGCGGCCTATTGGAAGACAGGCAGAGCGCTGTGTGATGGATTGACTCAGTATGGATCGAGTTACACCATTTGCCGTGCATTAGATTGTTTTTCTGGCTGCCCACTGCAAGCTAACAGCGACCAGTTGGACTATTCGTGATTTTGTGATTGTATAGAAACGTAAAGGATAAAAAAATATATATACCCGATGAGGTGAGTTTATTCTTTAAATCAGCAACGAGCAGCGAAAGTGCCCTTGCAAACTGAAGGGGAAAGGTTGTATTTGTTGCAAACTGAGTCGGCTTGTAGGGCTGCCCTGCACAAGTGGTGAATACTACAGAAATAGTTGTCGACCGGGCTATTTATACATGGGCTTTCTTCGTATGGGCTGCAGCCTATATAATCAGAGTTTATGAAACATTATCGTTCTGCTTGTATCTCTTTTGCCTGATTTGTTCTATGTGCGCGCTCAGTGCTGAACGGAATGCGCACCTCTCTTATTTACGTTTTCCCTCTGGTTTTAAAGTTAATAGTAAAGGGGGGTGGGGAGTGAAGGTACGAGGGGACGGTAGTGCTATTTGATCACGGTTGAGCTTTGAAGATCAGTGAGCATTGAGCCGGGCCCAAGGACGCAGAGAGAGAGGAGTCCGCGACTCTGAATTAATGTCCGCGGTCCGCGACTGGAAAAGAGAAGTGTGGAGACCATATGGCCCTGGGAATAAGGAATTATATACGTTTATAACTCCACCAAATGGAATTATTATAATGGATGAACGTTATAGGGAATATAGCCTTCATTGGGATTGGAAGGAGATCTGCAATACGCTTTCATGAATCATTTTGGAACCACAAGGTAGGTTATTAGTGTTCATAATAAACCGTTTGAAAAGTGCGTCAAATGGGTTTGTTAAAATATATTTTCTTCTAATTGGGTATTGGACTTTCTGTTAATTATCTAGACTACATTTGTTTGGCTCTAGTTTTCGTCCTATATAATAGATTGGTACAGAATTCACAATAGATTTCAGATAACAGCACTTTATTGTTGGAGTGAATAAAGTAAGAGCGTAATTAGTTTGTTGTCCTCTCATGGATAGATGAACAAATAAACATCATTATATTTACAGAGAAGAAAATAGTTCACTATTGTTCTAATACTGTGGCGCAGATAAGATATGATGGATGAGCCCTGATTGTTGGTTTAAAGCGCACGGGAGAACAGCGTTTCTCACATTGTGTTGGGGGGTCGTTACAGTGTATAGGCATGTAAGCAATGGGAATAAGATGTAAACTTTCACATACTCACACAGTGGACTTTGGTACTGATCAACAGAATATGACCAGCGAAATTGCACCTTCATTGTGATTGTGAAACGAGATATTTTATTCGTTATTGGCGTTAGGTTGGATAGGTAGGCGACTACCTATACGTGTTATCCAATGGTTAATTTCATTTGTTGTTAGATTGTATCTTAGTAAGATACACGTCTAAACATGTTAGTAAATAGGGATGGTTGATTAGCCTAAATAAATCAGTGTTTCCTGTGAACTAATCAGCCTTCGTTCCGTCCGCCGTGGCAGGGAGCTTTTAGCGAATGTGCCCGCCTCGGAGCCCATCCCTGCATTAGTGGAACAATCAATTCTCTCCTCTCCCCATTACTGGTGTGTCACTCCTCTGCTCTCCCTCACGTCTTTGTTGTCTTTCGCATTTCATGTGGAGCATAAAGGTTAGCACAGATCAATGTTGAATGCGTTCCCTCCCAGCCGGGACAATAGGTGTTGTGGAGCCGGGATGTGGCTTGGGTCCACCGGCACTCCCCCCCACGCACTCTCCCTGGCCTGCCCTGTCCGCTAGGGTAAATAGCCAGATTGTCCCGCTGCTCTGGATCCCTGAACATCTGTGTTGTAATCCAGTGATAGGATGAATGGGTTAAGGTTAGGGGGAGTTGGGGTGTGGTAGTGTAGGGGTTAACGTGGGAGAATGAATGAATCGGCGCAATAGAGTCAGCTAATTGAATGACAGCCGTGGAAGGACTGTGTCGGGAAGAGAAGTTATTCAAGTCAATATTCACACGCTGTATGTTGTGTTTAGGAGGGTCATGCCTCGTGTAGTTAGACAAATTATTTTGGTAAAATGAGTAAATAGTTGATGCCATTCTGATTATTATGTGACATACATAACATCACAAGTCCTAGATTTTTTTGTGACTGAAATGATATGGAAAGTTGAATATAATTCTAAACCATTGTTTTAAGGGTAAATGTAATCCAGTAAAATGATCCCCCATTCACCCTGGTCAGTAGTAGCAGGTCTACAGGGTATCCAGGCTCAAACCCATCAATATATCAATATATTCAGGAATATGTAGGTGCTGAATTAGCATATAGCAGCAACTTGAACAGTTGACTTACATTAAGTGATTTACAGTAAACACATCTATTCAGTTTATGTCCCACGCTGGAATCTAACCCACTCTGGTGTTGCCAGTACCAAACCCACGCTGGAATCTAACCCACTCTGGTGTTGCCAGTACCAAACCCACGCTGGAATCTAACCCACTCTGGTGTTGCCAGTACCAAACCCACGCTGGTGTTGCCAGTACCAAACCCACTCTGGTGTTGCCAGTACCAAACCCACTCTGGTGTTGCCAGTACCATACCCACTCTGGTGTTGCCAGTACCAAACCCACTCTGGTGTTGCCAGTACCAAACCCACTCTGGTGTTGCCAGTACAAAACCCACTCTGATTTTGCCAGTACCAAACCAACTCTGGTGTTGCCAGTACCAAACCCACTCTGGTGATGCCAGTACCAAACCCACTTTGGTGATGCCAGTACCAAATCCACTCTGGTGTTGCCAGTACCAAACCCACTCTGGTGTTGCCAGACTCATACCCACTCTGGTGTTGCCAGTACCAAACCCACTCTGGTGTTGCCAGTACCAAACCCACTCTGGTGTTGCCAGACTCATACCCACTCTGGTGTTTCCCTACAAAGTAATAATGTGCTGAATATGAAATTAAACAACTTTAACTCATTTAATCATGTTTGTTAACTCCACTACTACCGGGACAGTGAAGGGCCACTACTACTAACCCTAACCACCAGAGAGTTGGACAGTGAAGGGCCACTACTACTAACCACCAGAGAGTTGGACAGTGAAGAGCCACTACTACCAACCCTAACCCCCAGAGAGTTGGACAGTGAAGGGCCACTACAACTAACCCTAACCCCCAGAGAGTTGGAGAGTGAAGGGCCACTACTACTAACCCTAACCCCCAGAGAGTTGGACAGTGAAGGGCCACTACTACTAACCCTAACCACCAGAGAGTTGGGACAGTGAAGGGCCACTACTACTAACCCTAACCCCCAGAGAGTTGGACAGTGAAGGGCCACTACTACTAACCCTAACCACCAGAGAGTTGGACAGTGAAGGGCCACTACTACTAACCCTAACCACCAGAGAGTTGGACAGTGAAGGGCCACTACTGCTAACCCTAACCACCAGAGAGTTGGACAGTGAAGGGCCACTACTACTAATCCCAGAGAGTTGGACAGTGAAGGGCCACTACTACTAATCCCAGAGAGTTGGACAGTGAAGGGCCACTACTACTAACCCTAACCACCTGAAAGTTGGACAGTGAAGGGCCACTACTGCTAACCCTAACCACCAGAGAGTTGGACAGTGAAGGGCCACTACTACTAACCACCTGAGAGTTGGACAGTGAAGGGCCACTACTGCTAACCCTAACCACCAGAGAGTTGGACAGTGAAGGGCCACTACTACTAACCCTAACCACCAGAGAGTTGGACAGTGAAGGGCCACTACTACTAACCCTAACCACCAGAGAGTTGGACAGTGAAGGGCCACTACTACTAACCCTAACCCCCAGAGAGTTGGACAGTGAAGGGCCACTACTACTAACCACCAGAGAGTTGGACAGTGAAGGGCCACTACTACTAACCCTAACCACCAGAGAGTTGGACAGTGAAGGGCCACTACTACTAATCCCAGAGAGTTGGACAGTGTTAGAGGCGGTAGCTCCATTGTACAGCCCAGCCCAAAGCCTCTATTGTTCCCGTCACACCTGCAGCTCTGGCCTTTGTGCTTCACTACAGCTGAACTACCATGGAGCCTTTCTCCTCTTACAATCCCCCTCTCACCAAGGTATATGGAAAGAGAGAGTAAAGGAGGGAAGGAGAGAGACAACTGTCTTTCTCCTCTTATACCCCACTACACATGAAGGGAAAGAAAGAGGGAGGAAAGGAGGGAAGTAGAGAGGGGGGGGGGGGGATGGTGTGAGGTGGCACAGCCTTCTTTCTCTGCCAACTCTCTCTGTAGCAACAAGTCAGGCTCTTCAGATGTAATCCTCAGTAAATACTGAGATGACTGGCTCATGTTGTTATTGAAGAGAAGGAGAGGGAGCAGTAATGGTTTCTCTAGTCTGCTCTGATGGAGGTCTGCTAATCGTCTGGCTGCTCGGTCACAAACTGATTACTTTCCCAAAGCCCTGATGAGGACAACAAAGTTATTTAGTACATCCAATTTGGCATGGCTGCACACACACATGCACGCACGTAGGCAAGCACACACACATACACACATGCAGACACACGCGCGTAGTCAGGCAGACACTTGCACACACACAGGGACTGCTACCAGTAAAATGTCATTGTATTCAGTGAAGTGTAGTAGAAGTAATACTACAGTTTGTACTGAGGGTATCTGATTTCCTCTACGTTGTGTGTGTGTGGCTGTGTGTTTTTGGTTTTACTATCCTTGTGGAGACCAGAAGCCCTCACAAGGATACTAAAACAATTCCAATTTGGACAAGAGGGGACAATTCCATGGTCCCCACAAGGAAAAAATATATTTTAGGCTTAGGGGTTAGGTTTAGGGGTACAATTAGGTTTAGGATTAGAAATAGGGTTTGGGATTAGGGTTAAGGGTTTAAAGTTTAGGGAAAATAGGATTTTTAATGGGAATCAATTGTTTGATCCCCACAAGTATAGTAAAACAAATGTGTAATACAAATGTGTGTGTGTGTGTGTGTGTGTGTGTGTGTGTGTGTGTGTGTGTGTGTGTGTGTGTGTGTGTGTGTGTGTGCGTGCGTGCGTGCGTGCGTGCGTGCGTGCGTGCGTGCGTGCGTGCGTGCGTGCGTGCGTGCGTGCGTGCGTGCGTGCGTGCGTGCGTGCGTGTAACATAGGGCTGGGTGACTAACAGAGTTGTCCCTGGCGCGGCATCTATTGTTCAGTGGTGTTCTATTCACCCTGGTCACACTGATGGAGGGTATTTACAACAACACACAGGGTGGGGTCATGGGGGTTACATTACTGCAGTCTTATTGTGTACCACACTTGATTGGGCCAATTCCTCCACAGCCCCAGTTGTACTGACCTGCAGGAGAGGAGACTGCTCTGGTGTTGTTTCTACAGGCAGAATGGGAACCGCGGGAGGGGAGGGAGAGAGAGAATAGAAAGAGAGAAGGAGGGGAGGGAGAGAGAGAGAGAGAGAATAGAAAGATGGATGGACATGGACAGAGAAAACGAGAGAGAAATAACTATACATACAGTATGTCCAACAATCACAGAAGCGGGACTAAATATACAGTACCAGTCAAAAGTTTGGACACACCTACTCATTCCATGGATTTTCTTTAATTTTACTATTTTCTACATTGTAGAATAATAGTGAAGACATCAAAACTATGAAATAACACATATGGTATCATGTAGTAACCAAAAAAGTGTTAAACAAATGAAAATATATATTAGCAAAGTAGCCACCTTTTGCCTTGAGGAAAGCTTTGCGCACTCTTGACATTCCCTCAACTAGCTTCACCTGGAATGCTTTTCCAACAGTCTTGAAGGAGTTCACATATATGCTGAGCACTTGTTTCCTTCACTCTGCTGTCCAACTCATCCCAAACTATCTCAATTGGGTTGAGGTTGGGTGATTGTGGAGGGCAGGTCACCTGATGCAGCACTCCATCACTCTCCTTCTTGGTCAAATAGCGCAAATAGCCTGGAAGTGTGTTGGGTCATTATCCTGTTGAAAAACAAATGATAGTCCCACTAAGAGCAAACCAGATGGGATGGCATATCACTGCAGAATTCTGTGGTAGCCATGCTGGTTAAGTGTGTCTTGAATTCTAAATAAATCACAGACAGTGTCACCACCAAAGCACCATCACATCATCACATCTCCTCCTCCATGCTTCACGGTGGGAACCACACACGCGGAGATCATCCGTTCACCTACTCTGTGTCTCATAAAAACACGGTGGTTGGAACCAAAAATCTCAAATTTGGACTCATCAGACCAAAGGACAGATTTCCACCGGTCGAATGTCCATTGATTGTGTTTCTTGGCCCAAGCAAGTCTCTTCTTATTATTGGTGTCCTTTAGTAGTGGTTTCTTTGCAGCAATTCGACCATGAAGGCCTGATTCACATAGTCTCCTCTGAACGGTTGATGTTGAGATGTGTCTGTTAGTTGAACTCTGTGAAGCATTTATTTGGGCTGCAATTTCTGAGGCTGGTAACTCTAATGAACTTATCCTCTGCAGCAGAGGTAACTCTGGGTCTTCCATTCCTGTGGCGGTCCTCATGAGAGCCAGTTTCATCATAGCGCTTGATGGTTTTTGCAACTGCACTTGAAGAAACTTTCAAAGTTCTTGAAATTTTCCGGATTGACTGACCTTCATGTCTTAAAGTAATGATGGACTCTAGTTTCTCTTTGCTTATTTAAGTTGTTCTTGCCATAAATATGGACTTGGTCTTTACCAAATAGGGCAATCATCTGTATACCACCCCTATCTTGTCACAACACAACTGATCGGCTCAAACACATTAACAAGAAAATAAATTCCACAAATTCACTTTGAACAAGGCACACCTGTTAATTGAAATGCATTCCAGGTGACTACCTCATGAATCTGGTTGGCAGAATGCCGAGAGTGTGCAAAGTTGTCATCAAGGCAAAGAGTGGCTACTTTGAAGAATCTCAAATATAAAATATACTTCTTTTTTTAACACTTATTTGGTTACTACATGATTCCACATGTGATATTTCATAGTTCTGATGTCTTCACTATTATTATACAATGTAGAAAATAGTAAAACAAATAAAGAAAAACTCTTGAATGAGTGGGTGTTTTTAAACTTTTGACAGGTACTGATATATATACCCGGGCGGCAGCGTAGCCTAGTGGTTAGAGTGTTGGATTAGTAACCGAAAGGTTGCAAGTTCGAATCCCTGAGCTGACAAGGTACAAATCTGTCGTTCTGCCCCTGAAAAGGCAGTTAACCGACTGTTCCTAGGCTGTCATTGAAAATAAGAATTTGTTCTTAACTGACTTGCCTAGTTAAATAAAGGTTAAATAATAATATATGCAGAGAGAGGAAGTCCACACTGATTGCTGCTCCCAGTCTGTAAGTTCTTTGTTAACCTTGTGCTACTTACAACGTTACCACAATATAGGTGTTGGTCAGGTTCTGTGATTGAAACACTGCAACTAGAACAAGCTTCATAAGGCAACTTGGTGCAGATCCTGCCAATAACAAACACCCAGCCAACAACCCCCGCCACACACATACACACACACTATACTTACACACACACCCTCGTCTTGGTGTTTAAACAGCGGGAGTCTGAGCCAACAACATCAGCAGTAGGAGAGTGATTGTAGGATACTGAAAAGCCTGTAATAACAGACAGAGAGAGAAGGAGGGGGAAGACTGAACAGGACAGAGTTGCGTGACTAGCTCTATTCCTGCGTCTCAGGGCCTGTCGAGCCCCCCTCCACACACACACACAAACACTCTGCAGGGTAGGAATAGGATAGTGAATAGGGAACATGCTAGGTTGGCCTCAGATTGAGGGTAATTTTAGCAGGCTGACCCCTCCATGTCTCCCCTTCCTCTCCCTCTCTGTTCTGTTTTACATTAGAGCTGCCCAGGAACAACTGCTACTCCACCGCTAGGCATCATGGGAAGTTACAGCCCAAGTGTTCCACAATAACAGAGAGAGAGAGTCTTGAAAGAAAAGAAAGAGACAGAAAAAGAGAAAGGATAGGGAATGAAGGAAGGGAGAAAAGGAGAGCGTTAGAAAGAAAGGAAAATAAATACAATTATCCTTAACAAGGGAGATTAATGATTTACCTGTGAATAAATGATTAACCTGTGAAAGGAGCCTTGTTGTATCTTGAGGCAGCCCTGAGGCAGTATAGTAATGCTCTATAATGTTCATATCATTTTCCCAGGGTTTATACTTTATTGATTGTATCTGTATTCATTTTTTTCTTCTTAGATATTTAATTATCAGTTGTTGTCTCGAGAATAATTTGGAAAACGAGACGTTTTCTCTAGGACAACTTTTTGGAATTGATTTGAAGGTCTGAATTGTAGGGAGAGTAACAGCAGCAGCGGGGATATTGCCAGATTTGGGCAATTAAGATAGCATGCTAGCTGTTCTGGTAGACTTCCAGTCATTGCGCTAATGCTAGTTAGCAATGACTGGTGAATCTACAGGGCATTCAGAAAGTATTCACAGCCCTCAACTTTTTCCACATTTTGTTGTGTAACATCCTGAATTTAAAATGTGTTAATTTGAGATTTGGTGTCACTGATCTCCACACAATAAATACCCCATAACGTCAAAGTGGAGTTATGATTTTAGAAATGTTTACAAATTAATTCAAACTGAAAAGCTGAAATGTCTTGAGTCAATAAGTATTCAACTCTTTTGTTATGACAAGCCTAAATAAGTTCAAGAGTAAAAATGTGCTCAACAAGTCACATAATAAGTTGCATGGACTCACTCTGTGTGCAGTAATAGTGTTTAAATGACTACCCCATCTCTGTACCCCACACATACAATCAGGGGCGCGCCTTTGGTTTTAGAAGTGGGGGGACATAACTTGGGTTTTTTAAAATGTTTTTTTATCCATTCGGGTAAACACTCCAAACAGCCTACCTGACAGCTCAGAGGCGTCCACACGGTCCTAGAGCACACCGTTGCCTCCTTTTTGGATCACATTCCAATGATAAAACGGGGACAAAAATGCAATTTCAAAATGTGGAGGGGACATGTTCCCCCCGTCCCCAGTGAAAGATGCGCACCTGCATACAATTATATGTAAGGTCCCTCAGTCGAGCAGTGATTTTCAAGCACAGATTCAACCACAAAGACCAGGGAAGGAAACTGCTCAGGGATTTCACCATGAGGCCAATGGTGACTTTAAAACAGTTAAAGTGTTTAAAATGTCTGTAAAATGAGATAACGGAGGATGGATCAACAACATTGTAGTTACTCCACAATACTAACATAAATGATAGAGTGAAAAGAAGGAAGCCTGTACAGAATAGGCAGTAAGGCACTTAAAATAATACTGCAAAGAAATTGGCAAAGAAATAAACGTTTTGTCCTGAATACAAAGCGTTATGTTTGGAGCAAATCCAACACATCACTAAGTACCACTCTTCATATTTTTAAGCATGGTGGTGGCTGCATCATGTTATGGGTATGCTTGTCATCGGCAAGGACTAGGGAGTTTTTTAGGTTAAAAATTAATGGAATAGAGCTAAGCACCGGCAAAATCAAAGAGGAAAACTTGATTCAGTCTGTTTTCCAACAGACACTGGGAGACAAATTCACCTTTTAGCAGGACAACAACCTAAAACACAAGGCCAAATATACACTGGAGTCGCTTACCAAGATGACATTGAATGTTGCTAAGTGACCTAGTTACAGTTTTGACTTAAATCGGCTTGAAAATCTATGGCAAAACTTGAAAATATCTGTCTAGCAATGATCAAGAACCAACTTGATAATTTTTAAAGAATAATGGGCAAATATTGTAGAATCCAGGTGAGCAAAGCTCTTAGAGATTTACCCTGGAAGACTCAGACCTGTAATCACTGCCAAATGGGATTCTAACATGTATTAACTTAGGGGGTTGAATACTTACTTAGTGGTTTATTTTACATATATAGATTTTTTTGTTGTTGAATTTTCTTCCATTTTGTCATCACAGAGTATTTTGTGTAGATCATTGAAAAAGAAAAGAAAAGACAATTAAATCCATTTTAATCCCACTTTGTAACACAACAACATTTGGAAAAAGTCAAGGGTTGTGGATAGTTTCTGAAGGCACTGTACCTTCAACTTCCTTCAAACTGCATGCAGAGACATACCGATTGTACCCATGAGCTCATCTGACTCTGGGTAAGTAGAAAAAGGTCTTAATTGCCAATATCTCACATTACCCCTTTAAGTAGCTAAAGCAGCATGTCCCCATGTAGTTGTCTTTACTTTTCTCTCTTTCTCCACTGTATCAATTCCTCTTCTCCACTGATTAGGGTGAGGGATGAAATTGCTGACAGTTGCAGATCAGTGAATCGTTCGGTATAGATCTGTGAATCGTTCTATATAGATTATATGAATTGTTCGGTATGGATCAGTGAATCATTTGTGTATAGGATATCCTGTAGCCAGCCTCATCAATGTGTGTTAGATCATCAGAGGGATCTTTCTGCTCTGATTGGTGAAACATCAGAACTCTAATTTCTCCACTAAAACCACTAATTAAAGAGAAGAGCAGATCTGCTCTGCCAGCTGGCACTGGGCTGGTTCCTCCCAGCAGTAGTGCATGCGTACCTCCATAGTGGCTGGTGATGCATCACTGCCAGTCATACTGCTTGGTTTGACTCTCTCTGTCTCTCTGTCTCTCTGTCTCTGTCATCACCACAGTGATATAACCCTCCTCAGGCCACTTTAACAGCCACATAGATACCATAGATCTAAGGCTGTGTGTATTCAGCCAGCTAACAGTATTAGACAGGGAGAGTAGATTTAGCCTGCAGTGTGTTGATTGTTCCATCCGATCCCCCCGCAGACATCCTCATTCTCATTGGACATCTGTGCTGCTCTAACGATGACATCTAATATTCCTTAGATCTAAAGATATAATATAATGCTCCATAGGTAAACTGCTGTGGTGTGTTAACCTATAGAGGCTGCTGTAGTTAGTATAATAGTTCATATAGGTGAACATGTATATAAGCCTAGTGAGGCATACATCCTGACTGGATCAATCAGATACTAATGGGCTGGCCAGACAGACACACCGGCTGCTGCCAGCTAGCTCTGCTCTGAAGCAGGTGGACCTTGGGCTAATTGAAAGCGTGTCAATACTGGTTTGTGTGTGTGTGGCCGTGTGTGCGTGCGTGTGCGCAAAGAGATGACGTGCTCATCAGTGGTACTCTGGGATACTCTGTTTGTGTGCACACTTTAGTGTGTGTGTGTGTGTCTCAGTGTGCTGCTGGCTAATCCATCCCCGTGTGTGCGTGTGTGTGTGTGTGTCTAGTGGTAAATTGTGTATATCCATTCAGACTGTCCACATGAATAATTTGTTTGTCTTATAAATATTTGACTGGACGTTCATTAATATGCACACACGCCGTCTCTAAAGGGCTGCTGCCACTCTCTCACACACACACACACACACACACACACACACACACACACACACACACACACACACACACACACACACACACACACACACACACTAGCTGAACAGGCCGTCCGAGGTACTGCTCATGTCATAAATGATCTCAACTTGAAACCACTAAACAGTCAGTCATGTGATCTACAATAGACCTGGGTACAATAGTCCCTGGTAAAACAGTTTACATGTAAAAGGGGTTCAGAGAGAGAGAATGAGAGAGAAATGGACTGTGTGTGTGTGTGTGTGTGAGAGATATAGAGAGCAATTACAGAAAATGACAGAGAAAAATATAATTTTCTTTGGCGATTTAGAATTAGTATTTCTGTATTTCATGAGTGATCGTCTCTGTGTTTCCAGGTAACATCTTGTTGGGTGAGAACCAGGCAGGAAGGAGTGGTCTCAGACCAAAAGCAGCAACAGTCATGGTTTGGAGAGCAGGCCTTCTGCTCAGCATACTGCTAGCTACAGCCACACACACCCTGTCTGCCAGCTTCCCAGAGGACAGTATACCCCTGGACATTGTCGATGCACACTGTGAGTACACACACGCTGCACGTACACACACACTCAGGTTAGTCTCACTCACAAGACAGCAGCATCATGTCTCAGTACAATTTCATTTCCAATCAACTTTTATGCTGCACCCTGTTGTCATGAATTATGTGTCCCATTGTCCTGCATGTATCAGTGAATAGTGTATTGATGGTGTACTATAAGGTCTTCATGGTAATGTAATGTGTATCAGTGAATAGTGTATTGATGGTGTACTATAAGGTCTTCATGGTAATGTAATGTGTATCAGTGAATAGTGTATTGATGGTGTACTATAAGGTCTTCGTGCTGACTGATCAGACATAGTATGCCCTGTATAAAATCAATTCTGTCCATCGTCAGCTCAGGCATTAACTAGATTCCCTTCCTCTGTGATGTACACAGGGAATACAAAGACTGCTGACCTGGCCTACCATAACTCTCTCTCTCTCTCTCTCTCTCTCTCTCTCTCTCTCTCTCTCTCTCTCTCTCTCTCTCTCTCTCTCTCTCTCTCTCTCTCTCTCTCTCTCTCTCTCTCTCTCTCTCTCTCTCACTCACAGTCTTGTATAACTAATCTTGTGGGGACGCACAATTCAGTCCCATTCAAAATCCTATTTTTCCCTAACACTAACCCAAAAACTAGCCCTTACCTTAACCCTAACTGTAACCTGAAAACCTAAACTAAACCTAGCTCCTAACCCTAAACCTTAACCCTAAATCCCCTAGAAATAGCATTTGACCTTGTGGGGACCAACAAAATGTCCCCAGTTGGTCACAATTCTGTTCGTTTACTATTCCTGAGTGGACTTCTGGTCCCCACAAGTATAGTTAAACATGTCCACACACACACACATACACCACCGTGCTGTATCAGCAGCCTGAATTACACTACTGAGAGATTTCTATAAAGCTGTAACACACAACATGTTTACGCTTAATCAATAACCTGATTGATAGTGTGTGGCCCTCAGAGCCAGTGTGTGTGTGTGTGTAGCACTCTGAAAGCTTAGATGTATGTGATCTCTAATTAACGTGTGTATGTGTGTTTCAGTCTCGCGGCAGTACCCAGTATTCCGAGGTCGTCCATCGGGGAACGAGTCACAGCACAGACTGGACTTCCAACTGATGACCAAGATACAGGATACGCTGTTCATCGCTGGCAGAGACCAGGTGTATCTTGTGAGTCTCCGAGAATCCTACAGGAATGAGATCATTCCCTACAGGGTAAGTCTGTCTGTCTTTGAGTCTGTCTGTCTGTCTAACCACAAGTTACTCACTGAGTTACACACAAGTCGTCTGTAGAAAAAACGATCTCATCAATCACATAATTAACAGGCTATAAATGAGAGTGGAAATGGTTCTTTCTATAAATAATGGGGCCAATGTGTGACATTGGGATCAACATTTCAAAGTGGTTTGAAACTAAAATAAAAATGTTTTTCACAGATGAAATAGATTGGATGCATACATGGGAATGTTTCTGTAGCCTATGTGGTTGACGCAGGGATACATAATACAGCCATGAATAACGGTAGCATTAATCTCACCATCCCTGGTTTAATAATGAGAAAGTGACCAAAAAACAGGTTCCCTTTTTAATGGAAGACTTTGTATGGGAAGCCAACAGATGTCTTCATAATAACTGCACATAGTTTTACCAACAGAGTACTGCAACATACCAACAGAGTACTGCAACATACCAACAGAGTACTGCAACATACCAACAGAGTACTGCAACATACCAACAGAGTACTGCAACATACCAACAGAGTACTGCAACAGCCTTCAATTGAATTCCATTGAAGCGGTGGGAAACTGTGGCCACATCTCTCACAAAAACGGATCAAAAATAAAATCACAGATAATTATAAGGGAGCAGGAGAACTTATAAATGGGCTACAATAATTAAAAATACTTTTCAAGCACCAAATTGAGGAAATGTCTGATTTTCAAGGTAGGCCTATTCCAGTTCTTGAATTTCTGAGCTCCAAATGTAATTTCAAGTAGGCTACTTCAAGCCCCTTGTATTGTTTAAAAATGAAGGTATAACATGGAGGGGGAAAACATTTATTTGTCACGTTATTTCATTACCAGATCATAATGTCAATAAGCCCACTAGGCTGTGTAATTTGTTGTCATTATATCCAGAATAATTCATAGGAAGAGCATTGGCGTTGCGCACAGCTGCACACAGTAGACTCCATGTTCAATCGGAGGCACAAAAACATATGAAAACATGAACTCATTACGTAAAAGTTTTCTCTGTTAAATCTAACGAGACCCTGCTGTAAAGCAGGCAGGCAACAACAGATGATCAGCATCAATTCACAAGGGATATTAGATCCATCGTGGATCCAGGAACAACTCTTCACCAGACACCAAAATATTATTTTGTCCAGCACTCGGGCTGTTGTTGCATCACATGCGCTATCACAACAGCTGTTCGTTCAGCACTTGACTGTCATTCAGAAGATTCCTTCCTGGATCAGATGATGATGTGTGAAAATATCACGGCGTAACTAATCAGCTGGACACCAAATACGCATCCAACAAGTATTAAGCATAATTATTGAAGAACCATGTTAATGACAGTATCAATTCAGGTTTTAAGTATCAAGGTAAGGTGACTCTTTCGGTTAGAAGCATTAACTTTTGCAATCACATACATTATTTTGGATTTGTGTGCCCATAAAAACAGTTTCCACCCCGTAACATAAGGAGACAAGAAATGATTACACTGCATTTCTGAGATCTCTATACAAAAAAAACTGTCCAACAGCTAGATCCAGGAATCTTACAGGGTTAAAGTTCAATGTCTAATTGAACTGATTACTGCTTAATACAGTATATGATATAACGATAACTTACACTGCCATAAATGCAAGGACAGAAAAGTAATTTTTTATGTAACACGATTTTGGACTAATCCGTCAGGACGCCAATCATGATAAAAGGTTAAACATAGGTTTTTAAATCAACTCGTGAATTTGATTGAATATAGCTATGATCCCCCATTACATCTTCATGTAATGACATGACATTTTTTTCGCAGATTGTTATCAATGACTTATCAACAGCTGTAAAAAGTTGTCCAGTGTGGGAAATCCCAAATGCTGAATTGTGTATGTTTGTGCTTGCCTGAATGAATGTGTGTGTGTGTGTGTGTGTGTGTGTGTGTGTGTGTGTGTGTGTGTGTGTGTGTGTGTGTGTGTGTGTGTGTGTGTGTGTGTGTGTGTGTGTGTGTGTGTGTGTGTGTGTGTGTGTTGATGTTTACAGAAGTTAACATGGAGGTCAGGCGAGGCAGACAGAAAGAACTGTGCCATGAAGGGGAAACACAGAGTAAGACTTTACTATACTTACTAATATACCATGTTTCTATAATTACTATACACTGCCTTTCTACTGACTACTATAGACTCTCTACTCTCGGCTTTACCTCTCACCTCATAATGTCTTATCATTATAGCTACTGGCTATACCTGCCATTATAGCTATTGGCTATAGCAACCATTATAGCTACTGGCTATACCTGCCATTATAGCTACTGGCTATAGCGATCAATATAGCTACTGGCTATAGCGACCATTATAGCTACTGGCTATAGCGACCATTATAGCTACTGGCTATACCTGCCATTATAGCTACTGGCTATAGCGACCATTATAGCTACTGGCTATACCTGCCATTATAGCTACTGGCTATACCTGCCATTATAGCTACTGGCTATAGCGACCATTATAGCTACTGGCTATACCTGCCTTTATAGCTACTGGCTATACCTGCCATTATAGCTACTGGCTATACCTGCCATTATAGCTACTGGCTATAGTGACCATTATAGCGACCATTATAGCTACTGGCTATAGCGACCATTATAGCTACTGGCTATACCTGCCATTATAGCTACTGGCTATACCTGATATTATAGCTACTGGCTATAGCGACCATTATAGCTACTGGCTATACCTGCCATTATAGCTACTGGCTATACCTGCCATTATAGCTACTGGCTATAGCGACCATTATAGCTACTGGCTATAGCGACCATTATAGCTACTGGCTATACCTGCCTTTATAGCTACTGGCTATACCTGCCATTATAGCTACTGGCTATACCTGCCATTATAGCTACTGGCTATAGCGACCATCATAGCTACTGGCTATGGCGACCATTATAGCTACCGGCTATACCTGCCATTATAGCTACTGGCTATACCTGCCATTATAGCTACTGGCTATAGCGACCATTATAGCTACTGGCTATAGCGACCATTATAGCTACTGGCTATAGCGACCATTATAGCTACTGGCTATAGCGACCATTATAGCTACTGGCTATACCTGCCATTATAGCTACTGGCTATAGCGACCATTATAGCTACTGGCTATAGAGACCATTATAGCTACTGGCCATAGCGACCATTATAGTTACTGGCTATAGCGACCATTATAGCTACTGGCTAAGCGGTTTATAATATGATCTCCTCTCTCTCTCTCTCCCCTCCTCCAGGATGAGTGTCATAACTACATCAAGGTTCTGGTTCCCAGAAATGATGACCTGGTGTTCATCTGTGGAACAAACGGCTTCAACCCCATGTGCCGTTACTACAGGGTAAGACAACAGCAGGGTGTGTGAGAAACGTTCTCTCTCCCTCCTGCTCTGCCTCCATAAGCACCTATTGTTTACTATGCCGTCTGTGTCTTTGTTAACGGCGTGCATGTGTGTCTGTGTGTGTAGCTGGATAACCTGGAGTTTGACGGGGAGGAAATCAGCGGACTGGCACGATGCCCGTTTGACGCCAAGCAGACCAACGTCGCTCTGTTCGCTGGTATGACCACACACACACACACTGTGGCCATAGCAACTAGGGTTCATAAGTCAGTCTGCAAACAAACAGTTTGAACCAGGGTGTTAGATCTACATGTCCAGTATGACAGAATGGAATGTGTTTGTCTGACCTGTGTGTGTGTGTGTTGTTTCAGACGGGAAGCTGTACTCGGCGACGGTTGCTGACTTCCTGGCGAGCGACGCAGTGATCTACCGTAGTATGGGTGACGGCTCGGCCCTCAGGACTATCAAATACGACTCCAAATGGCTGAAAGGTAAACACAGCAGTGTGTGGTGACCGCAGACGCTGTCCATGTCCCTGTCCTGCGAAGACGTCCTGTAGCTCTGCTCTGTCACACTATCTAGGTCAACTCTTTTACACGCAGCTGTTACAGGAACACTGAAATATTCAGGATGGATGGAGAGAGAGAGAGAGAGAGAGAGAGAAGTGGGGAAGGAGGGAGAGGGGAGGAGAACAGAGAGAGACAGAGTTGAAGGGAGGACAGAGGTAGTTATGTATAGACAGAGGTAGAAGTAGAAAAAAGAGACGTGACAACACAAAACCTCTGTCCCCTCTCTCTTCCAGAGCCCCATTTCCTGCATGCAGTGGATTATGGGAACTATGTCTACTTCTTCTACAGAGAGATCGCAGCAGAACACAACAACTTGGGCAAGGTAACACACACACACACACACACACATACACACACACACACACACACACACACACACACACACACACACACACACACACACACACACACACACACACACACACACACACACACACACACACAGTTTACTAGACAACATTGTGTATTATAAATATTTATGTATTATAAATAGTAAACACTATATTACCAGACAACAGATAGTGTTGTAGAAAAGTGCTGAGTACAGCAGAATGTGTAAAGTGTAGTTTGGTAGTGACTGAACTGTAGGTCAAACTACTTTACATGTAAACCCTTTACCCATGGAGAGGATTCACACACACACACACACACACACACACACACGCACACGCACACGCACACACACACACACACACACACACACACACACACACACACACACACACACACACCCTTGGTGGTAATGGATGTTTTCTGCATGCTTTAGCCACCGCAGGCCTCATATTTACCCATGATGCATCATTCAGAGAATGGGCGGCCAGGCTGAAACCGCGGGCTGATAAATATTTTAGCGCTACTAATGCTGGGATGTGTGTTTGTGTGTGTTCCTGTGTGTGTATGTGTCGATGCTGATGGGCCTGGGATGACGCCTGGGCAGATGGAGCTTTGCACTGGTCAATTATTAAAGCTGTTTCTGCTGACTGCTTCACACGCTTCATTTAAACCACAAGAGCTCTAGCCCTAGTCCCCCACAGTCCAACACCCAGAGCTCTAGCCCTAGTCCCCCACAGTCCAACACCCAGAGCTCTAGCCCTAGTCCCCCACAGTCCAACACCCAGAGCTCTAGCCCTAGTCCCCCACAGTCCAACACCCAGAGCTCTAGCCCTAGTCCCCCACAGTCCAACACCCAGAGCTCTAGCCCTAGTCCCCCACAGTCCAACACCCAGAGCTCTAGCCCTAGTCCCCCACAGTCCAACACCCAGAGCTCTAGCCCTAGTCCCCCACAGTCCAACACCCAGAGCTCTAGCCCTAGTCCCCCACAGTCCAACACCCAGAGCTCTAGCCCTAGTCCCCCACAGTCCAACACCCAGAGCTCTAGCCCTAGTCCCCCACAGTCCAACACCCAGAGCTCTAACCCTAGTCCCCCACAGTCCAACACCCAGAGCTCTAGCCCTAGTCCCCCACAGTCCAACACCCAGAGCTCTAGCCCTAGTCCCCCACAGTCCAACAACCAGAGCTCTAGCCCTAGTCCCCCACAGTCAAACACCCAGAGCTCTAGCCGTAGTCCCCCACAGTCCAACACCCAGAGCTCTAGCCCTAGGCCCCCACAGTCCAACACCCAGAGCTCTAGCCCTAGTCCCCCACAGTCCAACACCCAGAGCTCTAGCCCTTGTCCCCCACAGTCCAACACCCAGAGCTCTAGCCCTAGTCCCCCACAGCCAAACACCCAGAGTTCTATCCCTTGTCCCCCCACAGCCAAACACCCAGAACCCGCTCCCTAGTCCCCAACAGCCCAACACTCCAACACCCAGAGCCCTAGCCCTAGTCCCCCACAGGCCAACAGTCCAACACCCAGAGCTCTAGCCCAAAGATCTAGCCCAGTCCCTATCATATAGCCCCGTCCTATAGCCCAGTCCCGTCCTATACCCCAGTCCCTACCATATAGCCCCGTCCTATAGCCCAATTTCAGTCCTATAGCCCAATCCCTATCATATAGCCCCGTCTTATAGCACCATCCTGTAGCCCAGTCCTATAGCCCAGTCCCCATCATATAGCCTGTCCTATAGCCCAGTCCCAGTCCTATAGCCCAGTCCCTATCATATAGCCCAGTCCCTATCATATAGCCCCGTACTATAGCCCAATTCCAGTCCTATAGCCAGTCCCTATCATATAGCCCCGTCTTATAGCACCATCCTATAGCCCAGTCCTATAGCCTAGTCCCTATCAAATAGCCCGTCCTATAGCCCAGTCCCAGTCCTATAGCCCAGTCCCTATCATATAGCACTGTCCTATAGCCCCTATCATATAGCCCAGTCCCTATCATATAGCACCGTCCTATAGCCCGGTCCTATAGCCCAGCCCCTATCATATAGCACCGTCCTATAGCCCAGTCCTATAGCTCCTATCATATAGCCTAGCCCCTATCATATAGCCCAGTCCTATAGCCCAGTCCCTATCATATAGCCTAGCCCCTATCATATAGCCCAGTCCTATAGCCCAGTCCCTATCATATAGCCTAGCCCCTATCATATAGCCCAGTCCTATAGCCCAGCCCCTATCATATAGCCCAGTCCCTATCATATAGCCTAGCCCCTATCATATAGCCCAGTCCTATAGCTCCTATCATATAGCCTAGCCCCTATCATAAAGCCCAGTCCTATAGCCCAGTCCCTATCATATAGCCCAGTCCTATAGCCCAGCTCTGTTCTAGTTCAAGGTTAATCAGACTGAGTTAAGAGGTGTGTGTGAATCAGGTTTAGGGTTAAGAGGTGTGAGTGTGAGGCGTTTGTTCAGTCGGAGCTTCAAACAAATGTCCTCTCTGACACAGGGTCCTGGATAAGCATGTGTGTGCGCCCGCCGCGCGTGTGCTTGTGTATGCGTCAGTGTGCGTCACACTGTGAGGCCACAGGATGAGGCAGATGTCTTATTCAGAGGGTGGAAGTGTTTTAGTGATGCTGATTGCAGAGTCTCTCTCCCCCTGCTCCCCATTTCCTTTCCAGGCCGTCTACTCCAGAGTGGCTCGTATCTGTAAGAACGACGTAGGCGGGTCCCAGCGTGTGTTGGAGAAACACTGGACGTCCTTCGTCAAGGCCAGACTCAACTGTTCTGTTCCTGGAGAATCGTTCTTCTACTTCGATGTTCTACAGTCCATCACTGACATCATCAACATCAACGGAGTTCCTTCTGTGGTGGGAGTCTTCACTACACAGATGAACAGGTAAGGATGGACACACTGAGGCTGCATCCCAAATGGCACCCTATTCCCGTATAGTGAACCACTTTGACTAGAGCCCTATGGTCCCTAGTCAAAGTGGTTCACTATACGGGAATAGGGTGCCATTTGGGGTAGACTCTGTAATATTGGTGTAACATATGTGTTGTTATTGTGAATCTCTTGTTGTGTGTATTTTCTCCATATCTAGTTAATAGTAGTTGTGTAACAGTGTGTGGTTGTGTTCCTCTCTCTTCAGTATCCCAGGGTCTGCAGTGTGTATATTAGTAGCTATAGTTAATAGTAGTTGTGTAACAGTGTGTTCCTCTCTCTTCAGTATCCCAGGGTCTGCAGTGTGTATATTAGTAGCTATAGTTAATAGTAGTTGTGTAACAGTGTGTTCCTCTCTCTTCAGTATCCCAGGGTCTGCAGTGTGTATATTAGTAGCTATAGTTAATAGTAGTTGTGTAACAGTGTGTTCCTCTCTCTTCAGTATCCCAGGGTCTGCAGTGTGTATATTAGTAGCTATAGTTAATAGTAGTTGTGTAACAGTGTGTTCCTCTCTCTTCAGTATCACAGGGTCTGCAGTGCGTATATTAGTAGCTATAGTTAATAGTAGTTGTGTAACAGTGTGTTTCTCTCTCTTCAGTATCACAGGGTCTGCAGTGCGTATATTAGTAGCTATAGTTAATAGTAGTTGTGTAACAGTGTGTTCCTCTCTCTTCAGTATCCCAGGGTCTGCAGTGTGTATATTAGTAGCTATAGTTAATAGTAGTTGTGTAACAGTGTGTTCCTCTCTCGTCAGTATCCCAGGGTCTGCAGTGTGTATATTAGTAGCTATAGTTAATAGTAGTTGTGTAACAGTGTGTTCCTCTCTCTTCAGTATCACAGGGTCTGCAGTGCGTATATTAGTAGCTATAGTTAATAGTAGTTGTGTAACAGTGTGTTCCTCTCTCTTCAGTATCACAGGGTCTGCAGTGTGTATATTAGTAGCTATAGTTAATAGTAGTTGTGTAACAGTGTGTTTCTCTCTCTTCAGTATCACAGGGTCTGCAGTGCGTATATTAGTAGCTATAGTTAATAGTAGTTGTGTAACAGTGTGTTCCTCTCTCTTCAGTATCCCAGGGTCTGCAGTGTGTATATTAGTAGCTATAGTTAATAGTAGTTGTGTAACAGTGTGTTCCTCTCTCTTCAGTATCCCAGGGTCTGCAGTGTGTATATTAGTAGCTATAGTTAATAGTAGTTGTGTAACAGTGTGTTCCTCTCTCTTCAGTATCCCATGGTCTGCAGTGTGTATATTAGTAGCTATAGTTAATAGTAGTTGTGTAACAGTGTGTTCCTCTCTCTTCAGTATCACAGGGTCTGCAGTGTGTATATTAGTAGCTATAGTTAATAGTAGTTGTGTAACAGTGTGTTCCTCTCTCTTCAGTATCCCAGGGTCTGCAGTGTGTATATTAGTAGCTATAGTTAATAGTAGTTGTGTAACAGTGTGTTCCTCTCTCTTCAGTATCCCAGGGTCTGCAGTGTGTATATTAGTAGCTATAGTTAATAGTAGTTGTGTAACAGTGTGTTCCTCTCTCTTCAGTATCCCAGGGTCTGCAGTGTGTATATTAGTAGCTATAGTTAATAGTAGTTGTGTAACAGTGTGTTCCTCTCTCTTCAGTATCCCAGGGTCTGCAGTGTGTATATTAGTAGCTATAGTTAATAGTAGTTGTGTAACAGTGTGTTCCTCTCTCTTCAGTATCCCAGGGTCTGCAGTGTGTATATTAGTAGCTATAGTTAATAGTAGTTGTGTAACAGTGTGTTCCTCTCTCTTCAGTATCCCAGGGTCTGCAGTGTGTGCGTTCTCCATGGATGACATAGAGAAGGTGTTCAGAGGACGATTTAAAGAACAGAAAACACCTGACTCTGTCTGGACCGCCTTCCCAGAGGAGAGACTGCCCAAACCCAGGTATGTACCTGTACCTTTTCCCTAACCCAAACCCAGGTATGTACCTGTTCCTTTACCCTAACCCAAACCCAGGTATGTACCTGTACCTTTTCCCTAACCCAAACCCAGGTATGTACCTGTACCTTTTCCCTAACCCAAACCCAGGTATGTACCTGTACCTTTTCCCTAACCCAAACCCAGGTATGTACCTGTACCTTTTCCCTAACCCAAACCCAGGTATGTACCTGTACCTTTTCCCTAACCCAAACCCAGGTATGTACCTGTTCCTTTACCCTAACCCAAACCCAGGTATGTACCTGATCCTTTACCCTAACCCAAACCCAGGTATGTACCTGATCCTTTACCCTAACCCAAACCCAGGTATGTACCTGTACCTTTTCCCTAACCTAAACCCAGGTATGTACCTGCACCTTTTCCCTAACCCAAACCCAGGTATGTACCTGTACCTTTTCCCTAACCCAAACCCAGGTATGTACCTGTTCCTTTACCCTAACCCAAACCCAGGTATGTACCTGATCCTTTACCCTAACCCAAACCCAGGTATGTACCTGATCCTTTACCCTAACCCAAACCCAGGTATGTACCTGTACCTTTTCCCTAACCCAAACCCAGGTATGTACCTGCACCTTTTCCCTAACCCAAACCCAGGTATGTACCTGCACCTTTTCCATAACCCAAACCCAGGTATGTACCTGTACCTTTTCCCTAACCCAAACCCAGGTATGTGCCTGTACCTTTTCCCTAACCCAAACCCAGCTATGTACCTGTACCTTTTCCCTAACCCAAACCCAGGTATGTACCTGCACCTTTTCCCTAACCCAAACCCAGGTATGTACCTGTTCCTTTGCCCTAACCCAGGTATGAACATGTACCTTTACCCTAACCCAGGTACTATACCTACAGTATGTCAGTCTCTAACCCTGACCCAAGCCCATGTACTATACCTACAGTATATCAGTCTCTAACCCTGACCCAAGCCCAGGTACTATACCTACAGTATGTCAGTCTCTAACCCTGACCCAAGCCCAGGTACTATACCTACAGTATGTCAGTCTCTAACCCTGACCCAAGCCCAGGTACTATAGCTACAGTATGTCAGTCTCTAACCCTGACCCAAGCCCAGGTACTATACCTACAGTATGTCAGTCTCTAACCCTGACCCAAGCCCAGGTACTATACCTACAGTATGTCAGTCTCTAACCCTGACCAAAGCCCAGGTACTATACCTACAGTATGTCAGTCTCTAACCCTGACCCAAGCCCAGGTACTATACCTACAGTATGTCAGTCTCTAACCCTGACCCAAGCCCAGGTACTATAGCTACAGTATGTCAGTCTCTAACCCTGACCCAAGCCCAGGTACTATACCTACAGTATGTCAGTCTCTAACCCTGACCCAAGCCCAGGTACTATACCTACAGTATGTCAGTCTCTAACCCTGACCCAAGCCCAGGTACTATACCTACAGTATGTCAGTCTCTAACCCTGACCCAAGCCCAGGTACTATACCTACAGTATGTCTGTCTCTAACCCTGACCCAAGCCCAGTATGTCTCAGTAAGTGTATGTCAGTCTGCACAACAACAGGTACATGACCCTCCCTTCAGTTTATGATGCAGGGCAGGACTGTATTGTCACTATGACCTTGAGTTTTGGTCTCATTGAGATAAACCCTCTTTAACAAGAGAGACATGGTCTATGACCACACGCATGTACACACACACACACACACACACACACACACACACACACACACACACACACACACACACACACACACACACACACACACACACACACACACACACACACACACACATATAGCTGGTGGTTATTAGCAGTAAATAATTAATCTGGATAATTAGACGCGTTGCATATTTAACCTGTATTCACACACATGTAGCTCAGCTCTCTGGCCCCACACAAAGTCCACAGAGCTGCTGATTATGGTGGTAAATAATTCACATTCTAATCCTCTGTTATGACTTCATGTTTACGGTGATACAGCAGCACGTCTCTTTGTTGTCCTGACAGGCATCTGCTCCTCTCTCATACCCTAACCCCTCTCCTCAGTTCAATTCAATAGAGTCAACATTATTAGTCCCTACAGGGTGATGGTAGCTGGGCTCATGTGTGACCTGTGTTGACCTTTGACCCCTCTCTGACCCCTATGACTCCAGGCCAGGCTGCTGTTCGGGTCATGGCCAGGCTGAGTCCTATAAGACCTCTATAGAGTTCCCTGATGAGACCCTCCTCTTCATCAAGTCTCACCCCCTCATGGACGCCTCCGTGCCTAACATAGGAGACGAGCCCTGGTTCACCAAGACACGCGTCAGGTAAGAACACACAGACAAACACACACACATGCACACATGTGTTGCTTGTGGGATCTAAATTCCCGGGTAACAATCAACAAAACCCAAAATCAAAATGCACATTTGTAGATTGCACGGAGGGCCTTTAAATACTGGCTTGATAATTCCTACTGAAGTCTGACTGTCCTCCTGTCTTGTCCCTGTCTCTCTAGGTACAGGCTGACAGCCTTGGCGGTGGACAACGCGGCTGGTCCACATGGTAACTACACGGTGCTGTTCATTGGTTCAGAGGCGGGCGTGGTGCTGAAGGTTCTAGCCAAGACTTCCCCTCTGTCCCTAAACGACAGCATCCTATTGGAGGAGATCGACCTGTTCAACAGAGCCAAGTACGGAACACTCACTACACGTCTCTCACTGTCTCTCTCTCTTAGTCTCTCTCTTACTAGCTCTATGCGTCTCTCTCTTAGTCTCTGTCTCTCACTGTCTTTCTCTTTTTTTGGTCTCTTATCTCTCACTCTGTGTTTTTCTCTTTCTCTCTGTGTGTCTCTCACTGTCTGTCTCTCCTCTCTCTTCCTCTCTCTCTCTCTCTCTTCCTCTGTCTCTCTCCTCTGTCTTCCTCTCTGTCTCTCTCTCTCCTCTGTCTTTCCCTGTCTCTCTCTCTTTCATCTGTCTTCCTCTGTCTCTCTCTCTTTCCTCTGTCTTCCTCTGTCTCTGTTTCTCTCCTGTCTTCCTCTGTCTTCCTCTGTCTCTCACTCTCCTCTGTCTTCCTCTCAGTCTCTCGTTCTCTCCTGTCAGTAAGGGTATCAGGGCTAAACAGTGCCACTGTGATTACATCTGGAGAGTGAAACCGTAGACATGCCTTTCTGATAAACAACTGATCAAGTAACCTGTAATCTGATTTCTGACTCTCCTCTCTCTCCCCCCTCCACCACCCTTCCTTTCTCTCTCTCCCCTACTCCCTCTCCTCTCCCAACCCCTCTCTTCCCTCTCTTTTCTCCTCTCTGTCTCCCCCCTCCACCACCCTTCCTTTCTCTCTCTCCCCTACTCCCTCTCCTCTCCCAACCCCTCTCTTCCCTCTCTTTTCTTCTCTCTGTCTCCCAGGTGTCTGTCTAACAATGAGGATGACAGGCATATTTTGTCGCTCCATGTTGACAGAGACACACACAGTGTGTATGTAGCTTTCTCTAGCTGTGTGGTTCGCATGCCTCTCAGCCGCTGTGAGCGACACACTAACTGCCACAAGTGAGTCCCCACACTGACACACACGAGCGTGCACTCCAACTCAGACACATACAGACACAGACACACACATAGACAGACAGACAGACAGACAGACAGACAGACAGACAGACAGACAGACAGACAGACAGACAGACAGACAGACAGACAGACAGACAGACACACACACACACACACAACACACACACACACACACACACACACACACACACACACACACACACACACACACACACACGGACACGGACACATACACACACATTCAGAAACAAGCGCACACTCCAGTCCAAGGTTACTTTATGCTGTACCTGGTCACAGGTTTGTGTGTTTATTGATGTGTTTTTCTCTATCGACATGTCATAAACACTGAGAACCTGTAGCACACGGGTTAATATACAGCCAGACAGAGGTTAACTGGTGCTGCCTATTTAACCCTGTATGGTGAACTGTATATTTACAGATATGTGTTAACCCTGTGTTGTGTTTCTCCCCTAGGTCTTGTATAGCGTCCAGGGACCCCTACTGTGGCTGGATGCCTCATGGAGCCTGTGAGAGGATCCTGCCTGGAGTTCTGTGAGTACCAAGTATTACAATACTAAATAGTATGCATACTCAGGGCCGTAAAGTGTGACCAATTTGTTCTCATATGCAACAAAATATTTTGCTGTGCGACCTGGAGTTTTTAATTTGGGAGCACCAGTGCGACCCAGATCTGACCCAGATCTGACCCATATTACTGAAGCAACATTTTTTTCTTCCGGTCACGGATTGGTGGGACACATTTTACATTTATTTCATAAACCGTGTCGTGGGCCTTTCTACAACTATTCGCAGGCCGCATTTGTTTTACACCTTGTTCAGTCATGTTTGTTAGCTCATTAGCTAGCTAGCAAACAACCTGGTAACTTTACCAGTATATCCAAACCTTTGGAGGCACAGAAAGAAAGGAAAGTGTATAGCTTCTTCGGGAGATCAATGATCAATTAATGAATGGAACAATGAATGGCACAAGCATTTCGCTACACCCGCAATAACATCTGCTAAATATGCGTATGTGACCAATAAAATTGTATTTGATTTGAATGAGAGATGTCCTGCATGGCTTCATCACAAATGCTCTTAAAGAGACAGTGTACAATTTTCAATGTAATGCATCTCAATAGGAAAATAGTGCTTTTACATAATGTAGAAACCGTATATTCCACAAAATTACTTTTTCATTTCAATGACAGGTGTCTGTATCAACATTGTAGGTTTTTATAATAAACACTTGTATTTACAGGGTTCCATATGAGTTTTTAGGGCACAACATGAGCAGCTAGACTTCATATAGACTATATCTCAATCCATTTAAAAAATCAGATTTTCTGGTGCTCCTAACTTTTTTAAAGGCGGGAGGACCAGTGCTACCAATGAAAAATGTACATTTAGAGCCCTGTGAGTATTAAATATTACAATACTACCACAGTACTAAGCTACGGTACATACTACAGAGTTCAGGAAAAAAATGAATAACGGAAGGAATTGTTGGTTAGAGAGGTTTGGTTCTCTGCTCTAATTTCTCTCTCCTCCCTCTCTTTCAGGTCTGGTTATGAGCAGGATGTAGAGTTTGGGAACACGGTTCAGCTGGGAGACTGCCATGGTGAGCCCCTCCCATTCATACCAACCCATCTCTTTCTCGCTCTCTCTCACTATCACACACCATCAGTCTGCACAACCAACCAGTAACACACGTCCAGTAACACCAGTAACCACACCATACCAACACACCAACCAGTAACACCCTACCAGTAACACCAGTAACCACACCATACCAACACACCAATCAGTAACCCTCCCTACATGGTTCTATGTTCAGTATTAACATACACCTCTACTATAGATATTGTACACACCCAGGCCACCTGTAACTAATGCTACCTACTTGGAGGGAAGAAACAGACACGCTCTACCAGTAGCAGTACTAAGACAGCGTTGCTATAGGAGACACACCAGGCTGAACCATAGAACTAGAACAGGGGATAGAGGCCATGCTGTCTCTCCTCAGGTCTAGAGACAGACAAGACCTGGAGCAATAGGCCTACTCAGACAACCTGTCCTTTAGCTTTTTATCATTTGATTAAAAATAACTACACTCTTAGTTATCAGGGCCTTTTTTTGTTTTGGGACTCTACTTTTGGGTTCCTTTATACTGATTTCTTGTTCCTTTAATTGTTTTAGTGTTTTTGGCCACTACATCAGCGACAGATTACAAATCATTTGGTGACCCGACCTCTGGTTAGTTGGATCTTTTATTCCGCTGGTTTCTTTCTTTCCTTGAGCTCCGAGCCCCTCTCTCCTTCCATCCTTCCTTCAACGCTGCTCACCCTTCATCTTTTTTAACAAACCTCCTCTTCTTCAACACCTTTTTATCTTCTTCAGCATCTCAACAAACAACATCATCACCGGGTCACGTCAGAAATCTCCATCTCACCGCTACACTGACTCATTTCCTCACTTCATCTTCCTCACGCACTTCCTCTTTACTTCCTGTTTACTTCCTGCATGCTCACTCGGCGCCCCTCCCTCCTCTGACGTCATCACTGCTATGGAATCATCGCTGCTGTGTACCAAAGACCGTCCTCAGACAACTCTCACCCTTTTCCCCTTTCAAACTGTATCCTGTCTGAACAAAATGAATCTTACAACTGTATTTCTATTACTGGTAATGATAAATAAAATAGCTCTTGAATCAGAAAATTTATTATTTTTTCAAACAGCATTATCATAAAACATAAAACCTATTATGTTATGTAAACTAACCCATATGTGCGTACACATACCAACCCTTGCCTACTAACCAGGATGTAAGCTAACAACCTGCTGGTCTCATGTCTACGCACCGTGTTAACAGTTTGTTTGTCACCACAGACATGGAGTTGTCATCTACGTCATTCACAGACCAGCCCAGTGGGCCCATACACCCCCCAGTACCCCCAGTACTCACCCCCACCCTGAGCCCCCATCCTGGGCTTGGTCCCGGGGAAAGGCCTGGGTTGGGGCCTGGGGCTGGTTCTCCAGACCTGTATGGCTCAGGGTTTGTGCAGCAGGATGACCCGGCCACCTCCCATTCACTAGAGTCACTCCCAGGGGGCCTAGAGGGTAAGGCCTAGCAGGGAGAGACAGAACTGCTGCTACCACACTGTATGGAACCCTGACTGTCCCATAGCTGCTACAGCACACACACAGTACCAGTCAAAAGTCTGGACACACACAATCATTCAAGGGTTTTTCTTTATTTTTACTATTTTCTACATTGTAGAATAATAGTGAAGATTTCAAAACTATGAAATAACACATATGAATCATGTAGTAACCAAAAAAGTGTTAAACAAATCAAAATACATTATTATCGTTATATTTTAGATTCTTCGAAGTAGCCACCCTTTGCCTTGATGACAGCTTTGCACACTCTTGGCATTCTCTCAACCAGCTTCATGAGGAACCTGTTGGTTGCTTTTCCATCACTCTGCGGTCCAACTCATTCAAAACCATCTCAACTGGGTTGAGGTCGGGTGATTGTGGAGGGCAGGTCATCTGATGCAGCACTCCACCACTCTCCTTGTTCAAATAGACTTACACAGCCTGGAGGTTTGTTTTGGGTTATTGATCTGTTGATAAACAAATGATAGTCCCAATAAGCGCAAACCAGATGGGATGGCGTATCACTGCAGAATGCTGTGGGAGCCTTAAGTTCTAAATAAATCACAGACAGTGTCACCAGCAAAGCACCATCACACACACCCACGGTGGGAACCACACATGCGGAGATCATCCGTTCACCTACTCTGCGTCTCAAAGACACCGCGGTTGGAACCAAAAATCTCAAATTTAGACTCATCAGACCAAAGGACAGATTTCCACCGGTCTAATGTCCATTGCTCATGTTTCTTGGCCCAAGCAAGTCTTTTCTTCTTATTGGTGTCCTTTAGTAGTGGTTTCTTTGCAGCAATTCGACCATGAAGGCCTGATTCACGCAGTCTCCTCTGAACAGTTGATGTTGAGATGTGTCTGTTAGTTGAACTCTGTGAAGCATTTATTTGGACTGCAGTCTGAGGCTGGTAACTCTAATGAACTTATCCTCTGCAGCAGAGGTAACTTTGGGTCTTCCTGTCCTGTGGCGGTCCTCATGAGAACCAGTTTCATCATAACGCTTGATGGTTTTTGCGACTGCACTTGAAGAAACTTGTTGACATTTTCTGTATTGACTGACCATGTCTTAAAGTAATGATGGACTGTCATTTCTCTTTGCTTATTTGAGCTGTTCTGCCATAATATGGACTTGGTCTTTTACCAAATAGAGCTATCTTCTGTATACCACCTCTCCCTTGTCACAACACAACTGATTGGCTCAAATGCATTATGGAAAGAAATTCCACAAATGAACTTTTAACAAGGCACACCTGTTAATTGAAATGCATTGCAGGTGACTACCTCATAAAGCTGGTTGAGAGAATGCCAAGAGTGTGCAAAGCTGTCATCAAGGCAAAGGGTGGCTACTTTGAAGAATCTCAAATATAACATATTTTGATTTGTTTAATACTTTTTTGGTTACTACATGATTTCATCTGTGTTATTTCATAGTTTTGATGTCTTCACTATTATTCTACAAGAAAAACCCTTGAATGAGTAGGTGTGTCCATTTTTGACTGGTACTGTACACACAGACACAGACACACTTGATACACACACACACACACTCAGGGGCAGGTATTTGGGATTACCATCAATTGATATAGCAGATTACATTTTTCAGATTTTGTTATGATTTATATTTCATCCAACTTCATGTATTTTGATTTATTCATTGATTTATTGTCATGATTATAATGATTTTCTACATGGTGAAAATGTATTTTCTCCCTTTTTAAACAATTCTTTCAAATCTTATCTTCAAACCTTCTGCACTTCTATATTCTTTCTTCAGACTCTTTTATTTGGCCCTCGTTTCTCTCTCTGCCAGTAGACCCTATAACCCTGGCTGTTACAGTTGAAGGGTCAACCCTGTTCCCGGGTGTAAAGGGTTAACCCTGGGAGTTAGGTTTTTTAACCCTAGGAGCATTAGAGCATGTCCCAGGCCTGTCCATTAACCCCTCCTTCTCCAGGACCTCTCTCTGTCTCTTTCCTGCTCTGTGGATGTTTAACTCGTCCATGTCTGTGGTTACTAACCAAGCTGCAGTCTAGAAACAGAACAGCCTCACCATGTAGAGGACAAACTACAATCCTCTTCCCTTTGACAACGCTGGGGAGTCAATGGTTCATTGTCTTTCTGATTTTGGGAGAACAAGTCTATCTCTGTCCTAGTTAGGAATGCACTAACCCTCCTTTGTATCTGGACAAATGTTTGACACTTGGTAGAGAAAAAGCAACACTTCAATTCTTCCTCTTCAAACTAACATAACACTACTTCTTCTAGATTGGCTTACATCACCGGAGTGGTTGTGGGATCCTAACCATTTTCACCATGTATTTACAATTAAGAATGACGAGAGTGGAAGCCAATCTGAATGGTTTTGGTAACGATAAAATCCCTGTTGGATAGCGGACAGAATACCTTTAAGGGGAAAAGCAGAGAAATCATGCATGACTGAGTGTCCACAAACACACCTGATATAGAGGTGTAGTGTAAAGCTGTGATTGTGTGTGTCAGGGTGTTCGTTAACCAATCGGGTGTGTGACTTCAGGTGTGTGGGAGATCCAGGCGGGAGAAGCCAATCAGATGGTCCACATGAATATCCTGATCAGCTGTGTGTTGGCTGCCTTCCTCCTGGGGGCGCTAGTGGCAGGCCTGGTGGTGTTCTGCTATAGAGACTCCTTCCTCCGCCACAAGCCCCAGCACGCCCACAAAGATGCAGAGTCAGCCCCCTCCTGCAGCGACTCCACCGGATCCTTCACTAAGCTTAACGGGCTCTTCGACAGTCCTGTCAAGGTAACCTGGAGACCTGAATACAGATTTATGAGTCAACACATTATTCAGTAACCGAGTGTTACTGACTGACATTGTCGTGGTATCTTATGTAGATAGATAGAACCAGAGTGAGAATGACACTGACATTGTCGTGGTATCTTATGTAGATAGATAGAACCAGAGTGAGAATGACACTGACATTGTCGTGGTATCTTATGTAGATAGATAGAACCAGAGTGAGAATGACACTGACATTCAGGGTGCGGCGGCCACAATTATTTGGGGGGGAGGGGCCTAATAATAATAATAAAGCCGTAATTTAACGGTAAAAATGTATTACCTTTTAATGTGGCATGAACACAACCAGTCATGATGCTTTCATCTGATTGTCAAACAAATCACTTCAAAATGTAGGCTACCTGTGCATGTTCATGCACTTCAAAATAATCCAAACAGTGCAATACATGTACTCTGATGACTGGAAATAGACATCTGCATGTTACCTCTGATGACTGGAAATAGGCATCTGCATGTACTCTGATGACTGGAAATAGACATCTGCATGTTACCTCTGATGACTGGAAATAGGCATCTGCATGTACTCTGATGACTGGAAATAGACATCTGCATGTTACCTCTGATGACTGGAAATAGGCATCTGCATGTACTCTGATGACTGGAAATAGACATCTGCATGTTACCTCTGATGACTGGAAATAGGCATCTGCATGTACTCTGATGACTGGAAATAGACATCTGCATGTACTCTGATGACTGGAAATAGACATCTGCATGTACTCTGATGACTGGAAATAGACATCTGCATGTTCTCTGATGACTGGAAATAGACATCTGCATGTACTCTGATGACTGGAAATAGGCATCTGCATGTACTCTGATGACTGGAAATAGACATCTGCATGTACTCTGATGACTGGAAATAGGCATCTGCATGTTACCTCTGATGACTGGAAATAGACATCTGCATGTTCACTCTGATGACTGGAAATAGACATCTGCATGTACTCTGATGACTGGAAATAGGCATCTGCATGTTCACTCTGATGACTGGAAATAGACATCTGCATGTACTCTGATGACTGGAAATAGACATCTGCATGTACTCTGATGACTGGAAATAGGCATCTGCATGTACTCTGATGACTGGAAATAGACATCTGCATGTACTCTGATGACTGGAAATAGGCATCTGCATGTACTCTGATGACTGGAAATAGACATCTGCATGTACTCTGATGACTGGAAATAGACATCTGCATGTACTCTGATGACTGGAAATAGACATCTGCATGTACTCTGATGACTGGAAATAGACATCTGCATTGTCACGATCTATCACAAGGATGACGCTGGAGAGACGAAGCAGGTACGGGGAGTAACATTTAATAAATAACGGACATGGAACGAGACATAAACAGCGTTAGCAAACAAAAAACAATCAATGCAGAAGCGGGGAACAGAGCTGGGGAACTGACACATATAGGGGAGAAAATGAACACGTAATAAGAGAGTCCAGGTGAGTCCAATAACGCTGATGCGCGTGAAGAGGAAAGGCAGGTGTACGTGATGGATGGCAGGAGTGAGTGATGCAAGGCATTCTGGCGCCCTCAAGCGCCAGGGGAAGGGAAGAGCGGGAGCAGACGTGACAGTACCCCCCCTCTAGGGGCGCCACCCGGCGTCCCACCTGGGCGAACCGGCCGAGACATGGGCGCTGGGCAAGCCGGTTGAGGCGTGGAAGCCCGACGAACCGGCAGGAGCGTGAGAGCCTGGCGAGCCGGCTGAGGCATGGGAGCCTGACGATCCGGCTGAGTCAAGACGCCTGTCGATCCCGCTGAGGAAACCCGATGATCCGGTGGAGTGTGACGTGGGATGGGAAGCCACCGAGCCAACCGAGGCAATGAAACCTCTCGAGCCAGCCAGGGCATGAAAGCTCGACGGGCTGGCTTAGGCACCCCCGGTTCCATCGGCGGCAGAATCCACCCCCGACGTCACCGACAAAACAAAAAACAAACAAACAAAAAACTCCTGGACCGGCTGGGCAGACAAGAACTGACGATCCAGCTGAGGCCCGACGTGGGATGGGCGCCATCCGAGCCAACCGGGGCAAGGAAACCTCTCGAGCCTGCTAGGGCGTGGAAGCCCGACGAGCAGGCTAGGCACCCCCGGTTCCATCGGTGGTGACCCAGAGCCGATGCCACTATACCAACCAGAACGCCAGTACTCCCCGATGCTTCGTGTGATGGCTTCTGCATTCTGTCACGATCTATCACAAGGATGACGCTGGAGAGACGAAGCAGGTACGGGGAGTAACATTTAATAAATAACGGACATGGAACGAGACATAAACAGCGTTAGCAAACAAAAAACAATCAATGCAGAAGCGGGGAACAGAGCTGGGGAACTGACACATATAGGGGAGAAAATGAACACGTAATAAGAGAGTCCAGGTGAGTCCAATAACGCTGATGCGCGTGACGAGGAAAGGCAGGTGTACGTGATGGATGGCAGGAGTGAGTGATGCAAGGCATTCTGGCGCCCTCAAGCGCCAGGGGAAGGGAAGAGCGGGAGCAGACGTGACATGCATGTACTCTGATGACTGGAAATAGACATCTGCATGTACTCTGATGACTGGAAATAGACATCTGCATGTACTCTGATGACTGGAAATAGATCTGTTTACAAAACACCAAAAAGTGTGCCTACTGACATTCGGCGAATACCATTGATTAGGCCTACATTAATTGATGCTTCTTGCTGACAAATTTACATTTTTAGTTCCTTGAAAAGTCGGGACAACTGAAATGGGGCTGAAACTGTCCTGGGGAAAACGGGTGGTTACCCTAACACACATGGTCAATTTACTAGACTAGGCTACAATGTGTAGGCCTATAGAGTACCACAGTATGAGTCATAATACCCTCTAATCGTTTTTCCACCATACATTTTTCCCATAGAGGATTTTAGAAACACTTAAAATAAGGGTTGTGTTTCGTGTAGGCTTACCCTGGCGTGATGTTTTAATAACCGTGTAAATCTCTCTAGGACAAGGTGATTTTTATCAATATAGTCGCCTGTGTTTATCGCCTAAAAATTAAACGCTAATGTGGCTAGCATAAAGAACTACAAATACCATGATGCTCTGGACAAGACTGCCGAATAGAGGCAAAGGTAAGAATCTCTGGATTAACTATCTTTTAGCTAAATGTAGCAATTCTGTAAACTGTCTTGTGCAAGTTTTAAATTGACACAATACCTGTTAGCAAAGGTGTCAGCTAGAGACGACGTGCAGAAGCTTGCAGGGATTTGTAGTTTTCAAACCGAAAAGTAAATAGAGCTGACTATATTGATAAAAGTCACCTTGTCCGAGAGAGATTTACATGGTTATCAAAACGTCACGGCTGAGGAGGCCTCCACGAAACACATCCCTTACATTAAGTGTTTCTAAAATTCCCTATGGGAAAAATAAATGATGGAAAAACGATTGGAACCATTTCCATGTTTGACCGCTAGGTTTTATGGGTATTGACACCTCCACTGTGGGGTAGCCAGTGATGTAGTAGTAAATAAATGGTGGGTAAACTCTGATTGCTGGTTGCGGTGAAAAAAGTTACGCTCCCTATACTTTCAATGCATTTTTCAGAAAAGGAGGGTCAACTGCATTGTGTTGCCTTTACCCTCCACTAGGCCTACACCACTGCCAGTAGCCTACGCTCTCAACTGAAGCAATTTTACACACATGAACATAAGCAGAACAGGTAGCCTACATTCAATATAATACACAAGTTGAATCAAAACATGGTTACACCCTAGGTCATGAGTTGTCCATGATTCACGAGTTGAATGCTTAGATTCTTCACAGATCGTGTGACATAAACCACAACCTTTCTTTCCCTACATTTATGACATTAATGACAGTGTAATTTGTAATTATTAAGCATTTAACGATTGAATTAGAACATTGAACTTAAACCTTGTACTATTCCTGGATCTTGGAGATCTCGGGAAAAGCACTAAGTGTAACCATGCCTATGTAAAATGTCGTTATCCAAAATCATGTAGGCCTATGCCATTGCAAAATCATGTAGGCCTATGCCATTGCAAAATCATGTAGGCCTATGCCATTGCAAAATCATGTAGGCCTATGCCATTGCAAAATCGAAGTCTTCTAAAGAGTCTACTATAGGCCTACTGTCATTAATGTTGGATGGAATGGTTGCGCATTGGTGTTGAGCTGTAGGCTAGTTCTCCAGTGATATTGGAGACACTCATCAGCTGATCCAGGCAAGAAAAGTGATATTGATTGAAAATAATAAAGCTAAATAAATGGTCTACTTCTGGTCACGGACGGCACAGAGAACAGCAATACCCGCGCCCGCCTGAGAAACAAAGCAATGAGCGCTCTAAACAGCTGACTGACAAAGCAAACAATTATGAATGAACAGATAAATCTAATGCATTGGAATTAAAGGCTATTTTTATCAAGGGGACTTGGCAAACAAATCGCGAAAATGAGCAAGTGCAAAGAAAAATCTATGTGTTTAAAGGAGCCCAGCTGAGGCTGAAATTCAGCACTAGAGAGTGGACAGTGCTGTGGACAGGGAGACGATTTGTGCAGCCACATAGAAATAAATGGTTTAAACCATGACAGAAAGGTGGGGGTGTTCGATTAATTTGTAAACTTTTATTTTCATATTTACCACTGTAAAACATATTTACCACTGCTTTTAAACAAATAGAAGAATGGCAAATTAGCATTATTTAGATCCCCCCCCAAAGTTGGACTTTTGTTTCATTCAGGGGAGCTGAGCCCCCCTTGGCTCCCCTGTAATTCACCGCCCGGATAGAACATTTACAGTGCCTTCGGAGAGTTTTCAGACCCCTTGACCTTTTCCACATTTTGTTAGGTTACAGCCTTATTCTAAAATTCATTTAAAAATAAAATCCTCATCAATACCCCATAATGACACGCAAAATACCCCATAATGACAAAACAAAAACAGGTTTTTAGAAATGTTTGCTAATTTATTAAAAAAATGAAAAACTAATATTACATTTACATAAGTATTCAGACCCTTTACTCAGTACTTTGTTGAAGCACCTTTGACAGCGATTACAGCCTTGAGTCTTCTTGGGTATGACGCTACAAGCTTGGCACACCTGTATTTGAGGAGTTTCTCCCATTCTCCTCTGCAGATACTCTCAAGTTCTGTCAGGTTGGATGGGGAGCGTTGCTGCACAGCTATTTTCAGGTCTCTCCAGAGATGTTCGATCAGGTTTAAGTCTGGGCTCTGGCTGGGCCACTCAAGGACATTCAGAGACTTGTCCCGAAGCCACTCCTGCGTTGTCTTGGCTGTGTGCTTAGGGTCGTTGTGCTGTTGGAAGGTGAACCTTCTCCCCCATTCTGAGTTCCTGAGTGCGCTGGAGCAAGTTTTCATCAAGGATCTCTCTGTACTTTGCTCCGTTCATCTTTCCCTGAATCCTGACTAGTCTCCCAATCCCTGCCTCTGAAAAACATCCCCACAGCATGTTGCTGCCACCACCATGCTTCACCGTAGGGATGGTGCCAGGTTTCTTCCAGATGTGATGCTTGGCATTCAGGCCAAAGAGTTCAATCTTGGTTTCATCAGACCAGAGAATCTTGTCTTGAGTCTTTAGGTGCCTTTTGGCAAACTCCAAGTGGGCTGTCATGTGCCTTTTACTGAGCAGTGGCTTCCATCTGGCAACTCTACCATAAAGGCCTGATTGGTGGAGTGCTACAGAGATGGTTGTCCTTCTGGAAGGTTCTCCCATCTCTACAGAGGAACTCTAGAGCTCTGTCAGAGTGACCATCGGGTTCTTGGTTACCTCATTGACCAAGGCCCTTCTCCCCCGATTGCTCAGTTTGGCCAGCAGGCCAGCTTTAGGAAGAGTCTTGGTGGTTCCAAACTTCTTCCATTTAACTTCTTATGGCTGCAGGGGCAGTATAGAGTAGCTTGGATGAAAGGTGCACAGAGGTGCCCAGAGTAAACGGCCTGCTCCTCAGTCATAGTTGCTAATATATGCATATTATTATTAGTATTGGATAGAAAGCACTCTGACGTTTCTAAAACTGTTTGAATTATGTCTGTGAGTATAACAGAACTCATATGGAAGAAGAACCTGAGACGTTCCACTTCCTGTTTGGATTTTTTCTGAGGCTGCTACATTTTCAACCAAGCTCCCAATGAAATTACAGCGAGATATGGATGAGTTTTCACTTCCTACGGCTTCCACTAGATGTCAACAGTCAATAGAACTTTGTCTGATGACTCTAATGTGAAGGGGGGTCGAAGGAGACAGGAATGAGTAACCAAAGCCATGAGGTGACCACGCATTGAACACGCGCATTCATGTGAGAGGCAGCTCCGTTCCATCACTCAACTGAAGTCAATGTAATTCTCCGGTTGGAACGTTATTCAAGATGTATGTTAACAACATTCTTAAGATTGATTCAATACATCGTTTGACATGTTTCTACTGACTGTTATGGAACTTTTGGACATTTCGTCACGTTATAGTGGACGCGCTTTGTGACTTTGGAATTGTTTACCAAACGCGCTAACCAAAGTAGCTAATTGGACATAAATAACGGACATTATCGAACAAACCAAGCATTTATTGTGGACCTGGGATTCCTAGGACTGCATTCTGATGAAGTTCATCAAAGGTAAGGAAACATTTATCATGTATTTTCTGGTTTCTGTTGACTCCAACATGGCAGATAATTTGGCTATTGTTCTGAGCGCCGTCTCAGATTATTGCATGGTTTGCTTTTTCCGTAAAGTTTTTTTGAAATCTGACACAGTGGTTACATTAAGGAGAGGTATATCTATAATTCCATGTGTATAACTTGTATTATCATCTACATTTATGATGAGTATTTCTGTTGAAACGATGTGGCTATGCAAAATCACTTGATGTTTTTGGAACTAGTGAATGTAACGCGCCAATGTAAACTCAGATATTTTGATATAAATATGAACTTAATCAAACAAAACATGCATGTATTGTGTAACATGAAGTCCTATGAGTGTCATCTGATGAAGATCATCAAAGGTTAGTGATTAATTTTATCTCTTTCTGCTTTTTCTGACTGCTATCTTTCCCTGGAAAAATGGCTGTGCTTATTGTGGTTTGGTGGTGACCTAACATAATCGTTTGTAGTGCTTTTGCTGAAAAGCATATTTGAAATCGGACACTTGTGGGATTAACAACAAGATTACCTTTAAAATGATATAAGACACATGTATGTTTGAGGAATTTTAATTATGAGATTTCTGTTGTTTGAATTTGGCGCCCTGCACTTTCACTGGCTGTTGTCATATCGATCCCGTTAGCGGGATGCAGCCATAAGAAGTTAAGAATGATGGAGGCCACTGTGTTCTTGGAGACCGTCAATGCTGCAGACATTTTTTGGTACCCTTCCCCAGATCCAAAAACCTGTTTTTCCTTTGTCATTATGGGGTATTGTGTGTAGATTGCTGAGGATTTATTTTTATTTAATCCATTTTATAATAAGGCTGTAAAGTAACAAAATGTTGAAAAAGTCAAGGGGTCTGGATACTTTCCGAAGGCACTGTATGTATGTATGTATGTATGTATGTATGTATGTATGTATGTATGTATGTATGTACAGTATGTATGTACAGTTTGTGTTGGCTAGAGGAACCAAATGAACAAAGCCCTCTCTTCTGTCCTCCTGTCTTGTCTCCAGGAGTACCAGCCAAGTCTGGACTGTCCCAAGCTGTACACCAACTTACTGAGCAGTGGTAAGGACCTGACACCTAACGGAGACACCAAGACCATGATCCTCCGGGACGGCTGTCAGCCTCCCGAGCTGGCCGCCCTGCCCACCCCCGAGTCTACCCCTGTGCTGCAGCAGAAAGTCCTGCAGCCAATCAGGAACCAGTGGGAGCGAGCCAATCACCACGGGAAGATCAACGGATCCAGGAAGAACTCCAACTCTACCTCCTCCTCCTCCATCGCCAAGAATCCCCAGTTCCACCCGAGTTCCCCCCCCCCTCCTCACCCCCAGCCCCACCCTGCGCTGGGACACTCCCACATCCCCAGCGCCGTCGTCCTTCCCAACGCCACGCACGAATACCGCAGTGGTTACCATGGAAACCCGGCCGACGACATCACGCCGCCGCGCACCCTGGACAGGAAGCCAGAGAACATGGAACACCTGCAGGCCACGCCCCCTCATTCTAAAGGAAGCAGAAAGGAGCAGAAGAGGTCGCTGGATGCCAGGAACACACTGAACGACCTGCTGAAGCACCTGAACGATGCTAACACGGCTAACGCTAGCTCCAAGGCTATCCTCCAAGAGGGGGCCGGCTCAGCGCCTCGACCCAGCAGACAACACCTGATGCTGGAGCCTCTAGGGGACATCACTGAGGTTCCCCCAAAGGTCCCCAGCCGAGAGGCCTCTCTTTACTCCCCCTCCTCCTCCTCCTCCCTGCCCAGGCACAGCCCCACCAAGAGGGTTGACGTCCCCCTGCCCTCCACCCCTAGCTCCCCCACAGGCAGCCTGGGTATGGGAGGAAGCATGAGCGGCACCCTGGAGAGGAGGTACGGCTCTCATCACAGGAGCTCTTCTCACAGACACTCCCTCACAGCCACCTCTCCCAACGGAGTCAGTATGGGGGTGTCGTTGTCCCACCAACACAGTATGAACAGAGGGGGGTACATGCCCCCCACCCCTCCCTCCAGACTGGACTCCCAGAGGGGGCTCCACTCCCCCCATCAACACCCCCACCCCCCCTCCCTGTCCCGCCAGAGCAGCTACAGTGGGCACGGCTCGCTCCCCCGCCAGGGACTTAAACGGACCCCGTCCCTAAAGCCTGACGTCCCCCCTAAACCCAACGCCTTCACCCCACAGACTCCTCAGATGAGGGTGGTCAACAAGTACAGCTACTAGGACACTATAGACACTATGGAGTGTACTACCAAGTGTACTAACTGGGACAGGGCAGGGGCACTACTGAATGTGCTCTAGAGCCAGACTGGTTATGAGAAGGCTTAGGGAGGGAGTAGGACCATGTGTGTGTCATGGTGTGTCCCCATAGAATGATTCATTCCTTCACTCTAAAAAGGGAAAATCACACCAGTGGCCAAAGATGTGACGTGGAGTTCTGTGTCTTGTCTTGTGGCTTCATGTTTCTCTCCATCTCACAACACACTGGTCAGTCTCCTCTAACCCTGACCCCTGGCCCTGACTCACTAACCCCAGCCCCAGGACATAAGGCAGGGTGGGGGTAGATGGGTGTAGGGGTCCTGTAGGGGACTAGCGTGGCCCCCAGTGTGTAGCCTGGCTCTATGATCCTGACTGTGGACGGTACGAGGTCTAACTCCGAGAACTACTTGAAGAATGGGTCTGATGTCTCACTGTCACTAAGCACTGTCTGTTTGTGCCACAAATGGCACCCTATTCCCTTTGTTGTCAACTACTTCTGACCACGGCACATAGGCCTGGTTGTACCTAGTGCACTATATAGGGAATAAGGGTGCCATTTGGGGGACACGCTCTGTCTTCCCATGAATGTGAACTGGACTGAACTGAACTAGGGGGAGGAATAGGATAGAACTGTTTGTATCTTATCTGTCTGACTGATGGGGGAGAGCAGCGAGGAGACACACTAAACATAGTGTCCCTTTAGAGGTGTTTAACTCAACTATAAAGACGGAGGAGGAAGGAAGGCAACAGAGAGAACACCAGTGTGTGTCAGCTGGAGGGCAAAACCCAATGTACAGCAAACACATACACACACACTTTGCTTGGGGAGGTGAAAGGCCTGGCTGCCTACGTACCCTAACAGGGACCCTCTGTAACTCACTGGGATATCTACTGAACACGTTTGCTGCTATTGGTTTATGATGAGTAATGTATGTTGCTATTGGTTTATGATGAGTACTATATGTTGAGTGTATTTAGTCCTCTTATGCGTCTGTACCCTACAGCTGCCGTTGTCTCCTGACGTGTGTGTGTGTGTATGTGCGTACAGACCATGCAATTCAGTGCACTGTTAGAACAGGCTCCAGTGCCATCAGAGTCCTCTATCAACACATACCACTCTTCTCCTGTCTCACACAGACACACAGATACAAACTGGCGATGCAGAGACCTTTCCTCCAGTCTTTCAATGTAGCAGAGTGGTATTTAGAAACATTTCATCCAACCCACTTCAACAGGCTGGTGTTGTTTTGGTTTGGTTTTCTTTATTTTATTCAGAAATGAAAGACGTAAACATTTTATGCAACACCAATGGTTTTAGTTCTGTCAGGTTGAAATGGCGTTCTGCAACATGTCTGTCTCACCTGCCAACTGCATGTCCGTCACTAGTGTTAGTCTTAACATGTCTGTCTCACCTGCCAACTGCATGTCTGTCACTAGTGTTAGTCTTAACATGTCTGTCTGTCTCACCTGCCAACCGCATGTCCGTCACTAGTGTTGGTCTCTGTGCTCCGGTGGGAGTTCACACACTGCTCTCTGTGTGGTAGTTTCCCCAAGGTACAGATGCAGGATCAGCTTACCCTCTCTCAAACCTAATCTTGACCATTTCCAGGGTAACTGATCTTAGATCTTCGGTTCTCTGGCTGCCATTTTGGTTCCAGAGGCAGTGTTGTGTTTGCACTTTCCCAGTGAGTGACAAGTGTACAATCACACCAACATCTACCAATGTGTCCTACCGAGTCATGCTGGTAATGACAAGATACTGTACATATTATAAATATATGAGTATACATATTTTTAGGCCAGTTAATCCCAATCTGTGCATCGTGTGCCTTATTCAACAAATGATCGATATACAGAAATATTGAGGAAATAAAGTGATTTGGTCCTGAATGTCATTATTGTTACAATATAACCTAAGCAACTCTGATTATTTGAATTCAGAGTGAAATTTGTGTTCCACATTTAAATGTGTATTTATCTACCAAACTGCAGTTATTTCGATTCTAGAACTAAGAGTCGGTTTAGTCACCAACATTCCATTACAGAATGCAGGCTGAAGCAAAGCATGCTGGGATTACAGTATCCGTATATGACCTCATGAAGAAGAAGGCTGCTGATAGACCAAGCTGAGGTTCCATGCAGTGAATGTACTATTATGGCATGGGGATGTAGACTGACTCGTGTGTTCTCTCTAAACGCTTTGCTTCATAACACTCAACATGGCACTATACAGCCAATATACAGTAAACAGTCGATAGAGTACTCAATAAACATCCAACCCAGTATTAAGGTAAACACTCCGGGTAATTATTATAGATCAAAGATGTGTATCTAATGTCTTAATAAACTGTTCCATTAGAGTGAGCAGTGGTCATGTGACCGGGACATAAGAACAGGATGTGGTCTTGTCAGATGTCAGATCTTACATTGACAATGAGGTTCATGATTTGGGTACATTTACTTTATTTGGGGAATGAATTTGTCTGCCTGTTTGGAACCTGAAGCCACATTTTGTTAAAAAAGATAATTGTATTAATTAAAGTCTGTTGTCTATCAGTCGTCCTCTGCTAACCAGTGTTTGGGCTCAGAGACACACACACCCCCCTGTTCCATTGGTCCAGACAGGCTGTGCTCAGCTGTCTTGTGCATTGCCATATTGACCTGGGTCTTTGTGTTGCAGTGTCAGTCTACAGCCTTCCTACCCTCCTGTCTATCTATGCTCTGTGTGCAGATGAACCAGCCTCGTTGACATTACCTTTCTAATACTGTTCTGATTGGACAGTAAGACCCCCTGATGTTTGTTCAGAGTGTTTGTAGATATGTTGTAAAGTTGGAACTGTGAATGTGTACAAAATGATCGTCTTTTGTTTCAGGACTTCTTGTTGAATTTTTTTTAACACGGCATGTATAGTTGAAATAAAATATTACTGCACAGAATTCTGATTCTGAGAGATATCCTTGTTTTTTATGATTCTCAGAAGACAGCGGATTAGACCAGTGACTCTCTAATCCAGTTAGTGAGCACAAGATGCAGCGATCACTGAACTCACTATAGAAGTCAGACATCAACATATTGTTAATGTTCAACTGTAGTGATTTAGCAAAGCCACTCCCCAAGCTTATGTTTCATTAGAGTTTCATGAGCGAAATCTTAACTGGGACACTAATGCCTATATTTATACTAAAGTGTTCCTTCTTCAACATATCCCACAGCAGAGGAACAGGCTATTTGCCTCCATGCACCCCTGCTATCATCACAAACCACTAGCTAACATCAAACACTATTTACACCTCTGCCAAACAATGTCCTGTTTTCCTCTGGCACTGAGTGAGCTACATATCTACAGTTATACATGGAAGACAGCATTGTTTCAGAAATAGACATTCAAAATGTGGATGGAGATTTGTTAAGATTTGGTGTTGCAGGCCAGGCTGTTTCTGCTGAGAGTTGCCAATAAGTCATTGTTGCCTTGCCAGTAGTGTTGTTGTCTTGCCAACAACAATGTTGAGTTGTTGCATTTCCAAAGCAAAGGAGTGCTGTTGCATGCCTAGGCTTTAGCTTAGTGGGCTTACATGGTCTTGAGGTTTGCAGTTGACCTTGGTTCGATTCCTTTTGGTCATTGCAGTGCAGGATTGGTGATTGATCTGTTGCAGAGCAAAGGGTATTTGTGTGTGTGTCTGTGTGTCTGTGTTTGGGTGTCTGTGTCTGTGTATCTGTGTCTGTGTATCTGTGTCTGTGTGTCTGTGTGTGGTCATGTGGGAAAGTTTCCAGAGTGGTTTGTTGCTGTGGAGATGAACATCAGGTCCCTCCCTGCTCTGGGCTTAAGATCTGAGCCTCAGCACTGTGCCAGGTAGTACGGTCACAGTGATGAGATATAGAAGAGCGGACCAGGCCTGGGTGGGGGTATGAGGAGGCTACTCTTACCCCGCTTGATCCGTTGAATGAACAATAATTATGCTGAAGAATGACATTCTCTGTTTTACAGATACACACTAACACACAATGGGGTTCAGCTTACCTGTGTGATTCATGGTGTTGTCATTACAGTGGCAGATGTAGTGCTATTTAATGGCTCCTCTATTTGCCTGCTACACCCCCCCCCCCCCCCCCCCCCCACTGTTAAGCTCTGATGTCAGGCACACACACTCATGCACGCTGTAACACTGGGCCTGAAGGACACCATGCATCTGGAGGTCCTTCTCCTCTCAGTCACCACTACAGACAACATCACATAAACACTACAGACAACATCACATAAACACTACAGACAACATCACATAAACACTACAGACAACATCACATAAACACTACAGACAACATCACATAAACACTACAGACAACATCACATAAACACTACAGACAACATCACATAAACACTACAGACAACATCACATAAACACTACAGACAACATCACATAAACACTACAGGCAACAACACATAAACACTACAGACAACATCACATACACACTACAGACAACATCACATAAACACTACAGACAACATCACATAAACACTACAGACAACATCACATAAACACTACAGGCAACAACACATAAACACTACAGACAGTGACACCACTCTAACCATGCAGTGACACCACGGAAACCATGCAGTGACATCACCGTAACCATGCAGTGACACCACCGTATCCATGCAGTGACACCACACTAACCATGCAGTGACATCACCCTAACCATGCAGTGACATCACCCTAGCCATGCGGTGACACCACTCTAACCATGCAGTGACATCACTCTAACCATGCAGTGATACCACTCTAACCATGCAGTGATACCACTCTAACCATGCAGTGACATCACTCTAACCATGCAGTGATACCACTCTAACCATGCAGTGACATCACTCTAACCATGCAGTGATACCACTCTAACCATGCAGTGATACCACTCTAACCATGCAGTGATACCACTCTAACCATGCAGTGACATCACCCTAACCATGCAGTGACACCACTCTAACCATGCAGTGATACCACTCTAACCATGCAGTGATACCACTCTAACCATGCAGTGATACCACTCTAACCATGCAGTGATACCACTCTAACCATGCAGTGACACCACTCTAACCATGCAGTGACACCACTCTAACCATGCAGTGACACCACTCTAACCATGCAGTGACATCACTCTAACCATGCAGTGATACCACTCTAACCATGCAGTGATACCACTCTAACCATGCAGTGATACCACTCTAACCATGCAGTGACATCACCCTAACCATGCAGTGACATCACTCTAACCATGCAGTGACATCACCCTAACCATGCAGTGACACCACTCTAACCATGCAGTGACATCACCCTAACCATGCAGTGACATCACCCTAACCATGCAGTGACATCACCCTAACCATGCAGTGACATCACCCTAACCATGCAGTGACATCACCCTAACCATGCAGTGACATCACCCTAACCATGCAGTGACATCACCCTAACCATGCAGTGACATCACTCTAACCATGCAGTGATACCACTCTAACCATGCAGTGATACCACTCTAACCATGCAGTGACATCACCCTAACCATGCAGTGATACCACTCTAACCATGCAGTGACATCACCCTAACCATGCAGTGACACCACTCTAACCATGCAGTGATACCACTCTAACCATGCAGTGACACCACTCTAACCATGCAGTGATACCACTCTAACCATGCAGTGACACCACTCTAACCATGCAGTAACACCACTCTAACCATGCATTGGCATCACCTGAGATCTAAGTCAAGAGTGTGTGTTAGAACAGGGTGCATTGTGGGTCATCGTCATTGCCATCAGAATGTTGACACAAAACCTCTTTCATTTGCTTTCAGCAGGGCAGGTTGAAAACTCTCACCTCCTAGCTACCCCTCTCAATTCAATTCAAAGGGCTTTATTGGCATGGGAATCATATGTTTACATGGCCAATGCAAGTGAAATGGAGAAACAAAAGTGAAATAAATAATTAAAAGTTAACAGTAAATATTACATTCACAAGTTCCAAAATAATATATTAATAGACATTTCAAATGTCATATTATGTCTATATACAGTGTTGTAACTATGTGCAAATAGGTAAAGTAAAAAAAGGGAAAGTAAATTAACATGGGTTGTATTTACAATGGTGTTTGTTCTTCACTGGTTGCCCTTTTCTTGTGGCAACAGGTCACAAATCTTGCTGCTGTGATGGCACACTGTGGAATTTCTCCCAGTAGATATGGGAGTTTATCAAAATTGGATTTGTTTTCAAATTCTTTGTGGATCTGTGTAATCTGAGGGAAATATGTCTCTCTAATATGGTCATACATTGGGCAGGAGGTTAGGAAGTGCAGCTCAGTTTCCACCTCATTTTGTGGGCAGTGTGCACATAGCCTGTCTTCTCTTGAGAGCCATGTCTGCCTACGGCGGCCTTTCTCAATAGCAAGGCTATGCTCACTGAGTCTGTACATAGTCAAAGCTTTCCTTAAGTTTGGGTCAGTCACAGTGGTCAGGTATTCTGCCACTGTGTACTCTCTGTTTAGGGCCAAATAGCATTCTAGTTTGCTCTGTTTTTTTGTTAATTCTTTCCAATGTGTCAAGTAATTATCTTTTTGTTTTCTCATGATTTGGTTGGGTCTAATTGTGCTGTTGTCCTGGGGCTCTGTGGGGTGTGTTTGTGTTTGTGAACAGAGCCCTAGGACCAGCTTGCTTAGGGGACTCTTCTCCAGGTTCATCTCTCTGTAGGTGATGGCTTTGTTATGGAAGGTTTGGGAATCGCTTCCTTTTAGGTGGTTGTAGAATTTAACGGCTCTTTTCTGGATTTTGATAATTAGTGGGTATCGGCCTAATTCTGCTCTGCATGCATTATTTGGTGTTCTACGTTGTACACGGAGGATATTTTTGCAGAATTCTGCATGCAGAGTCTCAATTTGGTGTTTGTCCCATTTTGTGAAATCTTGGTTGGTGAGCGGACCCCAGACCTCACAACCATAAAGGGCAATGGGCTCTATGACTGATTCAAGTATTTTTAGCCAGATCCTAATTGGTATGTTGAAATTTATGTTCCTTTTGATGGCATAGAAGGCCCTTCTTGCCTTGTCTCTCAGATCGTTCACAGCTTTGTGGAAGTTACCTGTGGTGCTGATGTTTAGGCCGAGGTATGTATAGTTTTTTGTGTGCTCTAGGGCAACGGTGTCTAGATGGAATTTGTGGTCCTGGTGACTGGACCTTTTTTGGAACACCATTATTTTGGTCTTACTGAGATTTACTGTCAGGGCCCAGGTCTGACAGAATCTGTGCAGAAGATCTAGGTGCTGCTGTAGGCCCTCCTTGGTTGGTGACAGAAGCACCAGATCATCAGCAAACAGTAGACATTTGACTTCGGATTCTAGTAGGGTGAGACCGGGTGCTGCAGACTGTTCTAGTGCCCGCGCCAATTCGTTGATATATATGTTGAAGAGGGTGGGGCTTAAGCTGCATCCCTGTCTCACCCCACGACCCTGTGTGAAGAAATGTGTGTGTTTTTTGCCAATTTTAACCGCACACTTGTTGTTTGTGTACATGGATTTTATAATGTCGTATGTTTTACCCCCAACACCACTTTCCATCAATTTGTATAGCAGACCCTCATGCCAAATTGAGTCGAAGGCTTTTTTGAAATCAACAAAGCATGAGAAGACTTTGCCTTTGTTTTGGTTTGTTTGGTTGTCAATTAGGGTGTGTAGGGTGAATACATGGTCTGTTGTACGGTAATTTGGTAAAAAGCCAATTTGACATTTGCTCAGTACATTGTTTTCAATGAGGAAATGTACGAGTCTGCTGTTAATGATAATGCAGAGGATTTTCCCAAGGTTACTGTTGACGCATATTCCACGGTAGTTATTGGGGTCAAATTTGTCTCCACTTTTGTGGATTGGGGTGATCAGTCCTTGGTTCCAAATATTGGGGAAGATGCCAGAGCTAAGGACGATGTTAAAGAGTTTTAGTATAGCCAATTGGAATTTGTTGTCTGTATATTTGATCATTTCATTAAGGATACCATCAACACCACAGGCCTTTTTGGGTTGGAGGGTTTTTATTTTGTCCTGTAACTCATTCAAGGTAATTGGAGAATCCAGTGGGTTCTGGTAGTCTTTAATAGTTGATTCTAGGATTTGTATTTGATCATGTATATGTTTTTGCTCTTTATTCTTTGTTATAGAGCCAAAAAGATTGGAGAAGTCGTTTACCCATACATCTCCATTTTGGATAGATAATTCTTCGTGTTGTTGTTTGTTTAGTGTTTTCCAATTTTCCCAGAATTGGTTAGAGTCTATGGAGTCTTCAATTACATTGAGCTGATTTCTGACGTACTGTTCCTTCTTTTTCCGTAGTGTATTTCTGTATTGTTTTAGTGATTCACCATAGTGAAGGCGTAGACTCAGGTTTTCCGGGTCTCTATGTTTTTGGTTGGACAGGTTTCTCAATTTATTTCTTAGATTTTTGCATTCTTTATCAAACCATTTGTCATTGTTGTTCATTTTCTTCGGTTTTCTATTTGAGATTTTTAGATTTGATAGGGAAGCTGAGAGGTCAAATATACTGTTAAGATTTTCTACTGCCAAGTTTACACCTTCACTATTGCAGTGGAACATTTTACCCAGGAAGTTGTCTAAAAGGGATTGAATTTGCTGTTGCCTAATTGTTTTTTGGTAGGTTTCCAAACTGCATTCCTTCCATCTATAGCATTTCTTAATGTTACTCAGTTCCTTTGGCTTTGATGCCTCATGATTGAGTATTGCTCTGTTCAAGTAGACTGTGATTTTGCTGTGGTCTGATAGGGGTGTCAGTGGGCTGACTGTGAACGCTCTGAGAGACTCTGGGTTGAGGTCAGTGATAAAGTAGTCTACAGTGCTACTGCCAAGAGATGAGCTATAGGTGAACCTACCATAGGAGTCCCCTCGAAGCCTACCATTGACTATGTACATACCCAGCGTGCGACAGAGCTGCAGGAGTTGTGACCCGTTTTTGTTGGTTATGTTGTCATAGTTGTGCCTAGGGGGGCATATGGGGGAGGGAATGCTGTCACCTGCAGGCAGGTGTTTGTCCCCCTGTGTGCTGAGGGTGTCAGGTTCTTGTCCAGTTCTGGCATTTAGGTCGCCACAGACTAATACATGTCCCTGGGCCTGGAAATGATTGATTTCCCCCTCCAGGATGGAGAAGCTGTCTTTATTAAAGTATGGGGATTCTAGTGGGGGGATATAGGTAGCACACAGGAGGACATTTTTCTCTGTTAAGATAATTTCCTTTTGAATTTCTAGCCAAATGTAAAATGTTCCTGTTTTGATTAATTTAATGGAGTGAGTTAGGTCTGCTCTATACCAAATTAGCATTCCCCCTGAGTCCCTTCCCTGTTTCACACCTGGTAGTTTGGTGGATGGGACTACCAGCTCTCTGTAACCTAGAGGGCAACCAGTGGGTCCGTCTCCGCTATACCATGTTTCTTGCAGGATGACAATGTCTGCATTACCGATTTCTTTGGTGAAGTCCGGGTTCCTGCTCTTTAGGCCAAAGGCAGATGACCTCAGGCCTTGGATATTCCAGGATGATATAGTGAAGGCTTTTTGTTCCATAAAGTGTCCAATGTTGTTGGCCGTGTGGTTTGGCCTCAGGCCAGTAAGTGTGAGCAGAGCCTGCTGAGCATCTGGTACATGCCGTTGGCTTGGGCGAGTGTAAGAGTGGGGGTTGGGCCTGTTTGCCCGCTCACTACCTGGGCGTATGTGTGACTTCCATGTTGATGCCCTCTTTGCGGGGGTGGGGTGCATGGGGTGGGCAGGAGTGGCATAGGTCTGATCTGAGGGGGCCTAAATGGGGTGTGGGCATGGTTGATGTGGGGGGGTGTTGATTGGTTGGGGTGGGGGTGTGGATGTGTCTGGGGGTGCTGTGGTCTGGATGTAAGTCCTCTTGGCGTGGGTCCTCTATGTGTAGGTCCACGGGGGGGTCCTGCAGGTCTTGGAGGGTGTCTCGCTGGTCTGGGTGGGGTGTCTATTGATCTGTTGCTCCTGTGTGAAGTGTTGGGGCTGCGTTTGAGAGCGATGTCCTTTAGAGTCCGGGCAAAGGTGGGCACTGCTGCCTTATAGAGGTGGACCTGGTCATAGAGGCTGTTCAAGTCCAGGGTGGAGTGGTGGGCCAGGAAAACATTTGGTTTTGAGGCACAGTCACGGGAAATGCTTGCGTTTACCCGCTGTATTGTAGCAGGGTGGAAGTCTTTTCGTGGTAGCAGGGTGGAGATAACCACTTGTGCATTGGGGAAAGTAGAAGAAGCTTTTTCAATCACTCCCTTCAGTGCTGTGGCCACCCTTTCCTGCTGTGCTCTCAGGTCGTTTGTGCCTGTGTGTATTATTATGTGGCTAGGTGAGCCTAGTTTGTCCTCAGACAGAAGGTCTAGGGCGCACTGGGTGTTTGGACACCAGAGTTTAGACACACTGTGTTTGGGAAAAAGTTTTTTTTCTTCTATATATTTCCCATTTGAGTCCATAAGGAGAACAATCTGTGTCTTGTGTTTGTTCTCAGTGGGTGTGGGGTGGTTGTCAGGAGGGCTATCAGGGTGGCTGACAGGGGGGGTGCTCAGGGGGGGTGAGAGCTGCTGGGCTTGGGGTTTTTCTTTTGTCTGTTCTGCTGTGATGTTGACTCTATGGTCAGGGTCTGGTGTGGACTGTTCTGCTGTGGTGTCGAGACTTTTGTCCGGTGCTGGGGTGGGCTGTTCTGCTGGCGTCTCTGTGGGGATGGCCACCTCCCTAGTGGGTTGTTCTCTGTCACATGCCATCCCCCTCAACCTCTCCTCCAGCAGTCTGATCCTCTCCTCCATCCCCCTCTCCCTCTCCTCCAGCAGTCTGATCCTCTCCTCTAGTGCTTTGTTCTGCTCCTGCTTCTGCTCTTTCTCCTGTTGAAGTTGTCTCACCACTGTCCAGAGTGCAGATATGTCTCTCTCCACCTCCAGCTCTCCTGGTCTGGTTAAGGGGTTGTTGTGCTGGACTGTTGTCTGGGTCTGTGCTGACTGGAGTGTAATCACCTGCTGTTCCAGCTCCACCTGCCTTACCTCCAGCTGGGTGAATTTATCCTTCATTTCAATGAGGGAGAAGTGCTCTGTACTGGGAGGTTGACTGTCTGCTGAGGGTTGCTCGTCTGTGGGGTTATATGATGAAGAGGTCTGGTCTGACCCGCTTGGGGTGGGGGTATCTTTATCAAGGGAGAGCTTCTCCTGCTGGGCTAATTCTTTGATTAGGTGAAAGTCCAGCTGAAACTGTTTGGGGTTGCCCTGTACCAATACTGTTCCAGACTTATATAGATTTATGTTAGCTGACTCAGAGTCCTCGTTGTCAAGTATCCTGAGTTTCCACCCCTCGTTAACCCCCCCTCTCTTAACAGAGGGGTAGTGTGCTAATATAGCACTGTGCCATGCCAGGGGATGGTTTGTGTGGAAGATAAGGTTGCTGATGTTCCCATTTTTGTAATAGTCAGCAAAAAGTGTCTCTTGATTTTCCATAAGGAGCTTCATTTTGTGCTCTTTTCTTGCCTTATCATTCTTTACACTCACAGGGTACTGTATTTTAATTACCTCTGAACAGCAGGAGGGAGCTTCTAAGGCCTCTCCATTTGGTTGGGGTAGACTATTCGACTCTCCTGCCATTGTTGGGCTAATGGTCTTTGACACCTCTCACTTGACACGTCAGTGCTAGTTGAAGCTGTATCAAGTCAGTTACAGTTGAATACAGTTGAAGCTGTATCTCTCTCAGTTCCACAAAAAATCCAAGTTTAACTAACTCTAAATCTATCTTTTTTAAAGAAAATGCTGAAAAATGCAGGAGCTCATCTGATCATCTGATCATGACCTCTCTCTCTCTCTCTCTCTCTCCTTGTTAGCTAGCTAGCTTCTTTCAGGAGAGTCCCTAGCAACTGCCTAGCAACAGGTAAACAACTTAGCTAGCTAAGAAAACGGTATAATTTTATGAATTTTTTTTACTTTTTTCAAAAGCCTTTCTTCTTTGTTTGCTGCTTGTTTGGTCTCCTATTCAGTCTTGCAGTTTTCTTTTGCTTTTTTTGATGTACTTTACTCTAAAAACCATGTAAAATTCAATATTTGTAGGAGCTCATCTTTTCAGCTGTTGCTGCTTAATTTGGAACTCCGGAACTCCCTCACTCACTCACTCTCTCTCTCTCTCTCTCTCTCTCTCTCTCTCTCTCTCTCTCTCTCTCTCTCTCTCTCTCTCTCTCTCTCTCTCTCTCTCTCTCTCTCTCTCTCTCTCTCTCTCTCTCTCTCTCTCTCTCTCTCTCTCTCTCTCTCTCTCTCTCTCTCTCTCTCTCTCTCTCTCTCTCTCTCTCTCTCTCTCTCTCTCTAGATTATAATGCAGGTCCCATCGCCCCTGTCTCATCAGATGTCCAGGCTGAATAGGCGAGGGCAGAGCAAAGTAAACACACAGAGCTATTCTGTCCTGTCCTTCATTCATCCCTCGACCCCCACGCCACACTCCTCCTCCACCTCGCTGGCTCTGTGTGTGTGTCTAAGGACATAGCTAGAAGCTCATTCCCAAACGAACCCTTTCACCCACAGGTTGAAGGGAACACACTAAGGCACAAAGACACACACACACATGCACACACCCACACACAAACACAGGAATAACTAGATTACAGTAATTGTGGTAAGTGGATCTAGTAAAGCGTGTTGACACACAGCTAGAGGAGTGAGAGAAAATAAAAGCTCTGGCCTGGATGGTGGAGCTCCACAGCAACCCTTCAATGGGGGAAACAAACTGTGTTACTGTAATAGAACCCCACCCCCTTTAACCTACACTCTCTATGGTCCATGTAGTTCACCCTTTCACCTCTACCTACCTCTCTCTCTCTCTCTCTCTCACTCTCTCTCTCTCTCTCTCTCTCTCTCTCTCTCTCTCTCTCTCTCTCTGATCTCCTCCAGACCTCCTTTGGAGATTGAAAGTAGCAATTAAACAAAATAATCACCCTGTACTCGTTCACTGTGCTCTCGTTCCAGCTCCCCTCCTCTCTTCCCCTCTTCTCTTCTTAACAGCAGTGGATGAAAACCTGCAATTACAGTTAGGAGCTGTAGTTATGGAAAGGTGTGTGAGAGGTTCTGTGTGTGATTCTCTACGATAGTCTCTCTCACACACTTAGGTGCAGTCATGCACACAGGCAAATACGAACACACACAGACACAGAAACACGCACGCACGCACGCACACTCACACACACACACACACATAACACACAGAAAGGGTTCAATAGCCACTTAAAACCACAATTATAATGACAGGGAGGTTAAATCCCCCGGTCGGCCTGGCAGCAGCAGCAGCCTGGGGTTGAAAAGACAAGTTCTTCAGCAGCTATATGAGGAAGGAAGGCCTGGAAAATCTCTCTACTATACTAAACACACTGCCATCTAGACTAATCCATATCCCACAGAACCACAATATGGAGGGTTAGCCTAGTTAGTGGCACACAGAGCTTTGAGGACACACTTAAAAGAGAGAGTGCAGGAGGGAGGGAGGGAGGGAGGGAGGGAGGGAGGGAGGGAGGGAGGGAGGGAGGGAGGGAGGGAGGGAGGGAGGGAGGGAGGGAGGGAGGGAGGGAGGGAGGGAGGGAGGGAGGGAGAAGGATAAGAGAGAGTGGGGATATCTAAGGTGACTTTCATCCTTTTAAAATGATATCAGTGGTACAGACAGTGAAGGTCCGTATACATTGACAGCTAAAGGAAACAGTGTTGTGTGTATGTAAGGCCTGCTGCTGGTCTCCCTCTTCAACAGAACCTCAGCCAGAGAGAAATCAATTACACACAGAAACAGGAGCCATTAGAGAATGTATAAAGCTGGAGAATGAGAGAAAGAGAGAAAGATAGACATAGAGATGGAGAGAGAGATTCCGTTCCATGAGTTTCTACTCTGAGAAAAAGATTTCCCAAGGACGTTCTTTGGCTGTCCCCATAGGAGAACCCTTTTTGGTTCAAAGTATAACCCCTTTGGGTTCCATGTAGAACCCTCTGCGGAAAAGGGTCTACATCGAACCTACAAGGGTTCTACCTGGAACAAAAAGGGTTTCTATCTGGAGCCAAAAGAGTTGTTCAAAGGGCTACCCTATGTGGACAGCTGAAGACCAGAGGGGGAGCTGGGTAGAGAATGGGAGATGAGAGAGAAGGTGTAGAAGAGAGGCGGGTAGGGAGGAACAGAAGAGGGTTGAGGAGGGGTGGAGAGAGGAGAGAGGAGAGAGGAGGGATGGAGAGGAGGGTTGAGGGGAGAGGTGGAGAGAGGTGGAACAGAAGAGGGTTGAGGAGAGGTGGAGAGAGGAGAGAGGAGGGATGGAGAGGAGGATTGAGGGGAGAGAGGGAGAGAAGTTGAACAGAAGAGGGTTGAGGAGATGTGGAGAGAGGAGAGTTGGCAAGCTAGAGAGAGGAGGGATAGAGAGGCGGGTTGAGAGGAGAGGTGGATTGATGTGAGTAGAAGAGGGTTGAGGGAGAGGTGGATTGATGTGAGTAGAAGAGGGTTGAGGGAGAGGTGGATTGATGTGAGTAGAAGAGGGTTGAGAGGAGAGGTGGATTGATGTGAGTAGAAGAGGGTTGAGAGGAGAGGTGGATTGATGTGAGTAGAAGAGGGTTGAGAGGAGAGGTGGATTGATGTGAGTAGAAGAGGGTTGAGGGGAGAGGTGGATTGATGTGAGTAGAAGAGGGTTGAGAGGAGAGGTGGATTGATGTGAGTAGAAGAGGGTTGAGAGGAGAGGTGGGTTGATGTGAGTAGAAGAGGGTTGAGGGACAGGTGGCTTGATGTGAGTAGAAGAGGGTTGAGGGAGAGGTGGATTGATGTGAGTAGAAGAGGGTTGAGGGAGAGGTGGATTGATGTGAGTAGAAGAGGGTTGAGGGGAGAGGTGGCTTGATGTGAGTAGAAGAGGGTTGAGGGACAGGTGGATTGAGGGGAGAGGTGGAGAGAGGTGGAACAGAAGAGGGTTGAGGGAGAGGATGAGACGATTGGAGGGTGGGCAGCATTGAACGGAGAGAGGGGGATGAGGGGAGAGGTGGAGAGAGATGGAACAGAAGAGGGTTGAGGAGAGGTGGAGAGAGGAGAGAGGGGGATGAGGGGAGAGGTGGGTTGAGGTGAGGAGTGTAGAGAGGTGAGCCAGAGTTCTATTTAATGTGTGTATTTAATATGAAACACACTGCAGTGTTCCTGTTCCAATACCTGCAGCTTAACCTGCTTACCTGTCAACTCTCATCTGTGTGTGTGTGTGTGTGTGTGTGTGTGTGTGTGTGTGTGTGTGTGTGTGTGTGTGTGTGTGTGTGTGTGTGTGTGTGTGTGTGTGTGTGTGTGTGTGTGTGTGTGTGTGTGGGACAAGCAGCAACATGCCTATCAAAGAGTGAGTCAGCATACACCTGGGAAGAGGTGCTTGTGGGGAGGGAGGGAGGGGGGAGGGAGGGAGGTGGGGAGGGAGGGCGGTGGGGAGGGAGGGAGGGAGGTGGGGAGGGAGGGAGGTGGGGAGGTGGGGAGGGAGGGAGGTGGGGAGGGAGGGCGGTGGGGAGGGAGGGAGGGAGGTGGGGAGGGAGGGCGGTGGGGAGGGAGGGAGGGAGGTGGGGAGGGAGGGAGGTGGGGAGGGAGGGAGGGCGGTGGGGAGGGAGGGAGGGAGGTGGGGAGGGAGGGCGGTGGGGAGGGAGGGAGGGAGGTGGGGAGGGAGGTGAGGAGGGAGGGCGGGGGGGAGGGAGGGAGGGAGGTGGGGGAGGGAGGGAGGTGGGGAGGGAGGGCGGTGGGGAGGGAGGGAGGGAGGTGGGGAGGGAGGGAGGTGGGGAGGGAGGGAGGGAGGGGGGAGGGAGGGAGGGAGGTGGGGAGGGAGGGAGGTGGGGAGGGAGGGCGGTGGGGAGGGAGGGAGGGAGGTGGGGAGGGAGGGAGGGAGGTGGGGAGGGAGGGAGGGTGGTAGGGAAGAAGGTGCAGGTGGGAAATGGGAAAGCCCCTCGGTGGGGGGTAGACACGCTAGTATGTTCCTTGACTCTGCTCACACACACACACACACACACATACGCACGCACACACACATACGCACGCACACACACACACACACACACACACACACACACACACACACACACACACACACACACACACACACACACACACACACACACACACACACAGAGACACACACAGACACAGAGACACACTGTTTTCCTCTTTATTGATTTTCCCACAATGGAAACTTCAAAGGGCCACTGAGGAGTAGGTTGGTTCCTAAACCAGCCACAGGGTTTAATGCTTTATGTTTCATCAGGCAACGTCCCCACAACACACACCCTGAACACACACCCTCCCCCCAGGGCAGCGAGACCTGACAGATTTCCTCCTCCTCACCTGTGACGCTCTAAGCCCTGGGAAAGTCCCCGATGGCCTCAGGAACTGGCAGCATACACACAGTTAGTTTACTGGTCATGTGCCAACACGTCTGTATAACTGGGAGATGTAGCAATAAAATGTCCAGCCACATCTGAGGAGCAGTACCATGACACATCCAACCAGATCCAGACAACCAGACAGTAGTGATTATGATGAGTACTGACTGAGTCCACAGCAGAACTGTTTATCCCTTCACTTCTGACATTCACTATTCAGATATTCACTATTCAGATATTCACTATTCAGACATTCACTATTCAGACATTCACTATTCAGACATTCACTATTCAGACATTCACTATTCAGACATTCCCTATTCAGACATTCCCTATTCAGATATTCACTATTCAGACATTCACTATTCAGACATTCACTATTCAGACATTCACTATTCAGACATTCACTACTCAGATATTCACTATTCAGACATTCACTATTCAGACATTCACTACTCAGATATTCACTACTCAGATATTCACTATTCAGACATTCACTATTCAGACATTCACTACTCAGACATTCACTACTCAGACATTCACTATTCAGACATTCACTATTCAGACATACACTATTCAGATATTCACTATTCAGACATTCACTATTCAGACATTCACTACTCAGATATTCACTATTCAGACATTCACTACTCAGACATTCACTATTCAGACATACACTATTCAGACATACACTATTCAGACATACACTATTCAGATATTCACTATTCAGACATTCACTATTCAGACATTCACTACTCAGACATTCACTATTCAGACATTCACTATTCAGATATTCACTATTCAGACATTCACTATTCAGACATTCACTATTCAGACATACACTATTCAGATATTCACTATTCAGACATTCACTATTCAGACATACACTATTCAGATATTCACTATTCAGACATACACTATTCAGACATTCACTATTCAAACATTCACTATTCAGACATTCACTACTCAGACATTCACTATTCAGACATTCACTATTCAGACATTCACCATTCAGATATTCACTATTCAGATATTCACTATTCAGACATTCACTATTCAGACATTCACTATTCAGACATACACTATTTAGATATACACTATTCAGACATACACTATTCAGACATTCACTATTCAGACATTCACTGTTCAGACATTCCCTATTCAGATATTCACTATTCAGACATTCACTATTCAGACATACACTATTCAGACATTCACTATTCAGACATTCCCTATTCAGATATGCACTATTCAGACATTCACTATTCAGACATTCACTATTCAGACATTCACTATTCAGACATTCCCTATTCAGACATTCCCTATTCAGATATTCACTATTCAGACATTCACTATTCAGACATTCCCTATTCAGATATACACTGAGTGTACAAAGCATTAGGAACACCCTCACCCTTTTGCCCTCAGAACAGCCTCAATTCATCGGGGCATAGACTCTACAAGGTGTCGAATGTTGACACAATAATGGCCCATGTTGACTCCAATGCTTTCCACAGTTGTGTCAAGTTGGCTGGATGTCCTTTGGGTGGTGGACCATTCTTGATACACATGGGAAACTG